>NC_069502.1:920909692-921209692 GCF_027579735.1 Bombina bombina
CGCCTTTCCTGTACTCTTACTCTATTGTTAAAAAGTATGCCATATGTCCCCTTTCCTGTTGGTGTTTTGTTTGAGGGTCCTGGACCCTCTTATTAAAAGGCCTAGGGAGAAAGAATTGTACTGGGTGTCCATCCAATCATTTTTTTTAATTAAAATTCACGGTTGCAACAAATTATCCCCGGGTTTCTAAAATCAATGCCTTTCCTATAATCTTTTTTTCATAAAGGATGCCATATGTCCTCTTTCCTACTGCTGGTTTTGTTGAGTGTCCTGGAGCCTCTGCTAAAAAGGCCTAAGGATAAAGAAGTGTACTGGGTGTCTATTCAATGTTTTTTTAGATTTCCCGTTTGTAACAAATTTGTTCTGTCTTTCTAAAATCAATGCCTTTCCTGTAATATATTTTTCAAAAGGATGCCATATGTCCTCTTTCATGCTGTTCTTTCTGTTGAGGCTCCGGGACACTCTTCTAAAAAGGCCTAAGGATAAAGAAGTGTACTGGGTGTATAATCTATTTTTTTTTAGATTTCACGGTTGCAACTAATGATCTCTGTGTTTCTAAAATCAATGCCTTTCCTGTAATCTAATTTTCTAAAGGATGCCATATGTCCTCTTTCAAGCTGCTGGTTCTGTGGAGGGCCCTGGAGCCTCTGCTAAAAAGGCCTAAGGATAAAGAAGTGTACTGGGTGTCTAATCAATGTTTTTTTTTGATTTACCGTTTGCAACTAATGATCTCTGTGTTTCTGAAATCAATGCCTTTCCTATAATCATTTTTTTCAAAAGGATGCCATATGTCCTCTTTCCTGCTGCTGGTTTTGTCGAGGGTCCTGGAGCCTCTGCTGCGCATAATAAAGAAAAAAAATTAATTTAACTTGACTTAATAACTGAAGCATGACTTCAGGAGTCAGGTGTGGTCGTAGGTAGTGGTTGTTGTTAGCAGATTATTTTTATTGCAAATTGCAATTGCCACAGCGTGCATAAAATGTACGTCACTAGTTCAAAATTTTTTTTTTTTCATTCAGGATTAGTTTCGGTACCCGTTGATATAAGGGGTGACTACTACTGCTTTTACCAGGCTCCTCTTGGATAGCCCCAGAAAGTGTGACTATGAATCCCAAAAAGAAAATTAGATTAAGGTTGAAAACTAACTCCAAAGTAACTTGTAAGACCTGGAGCTCCTCAAACACACGTCCTACCTTAACAGCTATAGGCTCCGCCACCCACAAATCTTAACTTTTTCATGCCAATTGATATTGCCACAGCTGGAACAACAGTAAATAACATGTGCATCACCACAGTCTCTGAAGCTGTTGTCGGATGTATACAAAAACACTGATAAAGTATTCCTTTAGGAGCGCAAAGAGATGGCTACCGGAACACTCCAGGAACTTCACAAGAGTGGCTGTATTGTGTTTCTGGTGATGTTTGAGACATCTGGGTAGTGTACAGGGAGGGCAAAAATCGTCTCCATCTCTGTGCACCAAAGGACATGACGTCCTTGTCATCCATAAGCACATGAAATTGCTGGCATTTTTGTTGCTTCAAGAAGTTCATTTTTTGTGGTGATAGATAGTACTGAATTAAATAAACTTTGGTTTCCTACCATACTCAAGACAATCTTGTATTTCAAAATTCATACTTGCTGTGGGAAACAGTGGCCTGTCCATACCAGGAAGATGATTTAGACAGAAGTAACGAGCTCTGCTTGCAGGTGACTTATGTTTATCGTCAATCATCAAAGGGGTTGCGTGCAGAATATGGCTGATGGCCCCTTATTCACATGTTTGTCCAGAGCCACAACATTTGAAAACAGCCAGAAGAAAGGTCGTTTCTCACCAGCCTTAAGTTGAGCTTCATTTACCAAATGCTGATATTCAAAAAAATAGACAAACAGTGCCTTAAATAACACATTTGCGATATGGATTCACCAGAGCAAGGTCATTGCAAGTACTAAGTTCCCACGATAACAAAATTAAAATGCCACAACTATGCAATCTTCACCTTCAGATTATTATTGTCACACTCCATTGTACTCCTATGCCCAGCTCCCTGCTCTTGTTTTTGTTGAGGGTCCTGGAGCCTCTGCTGAAAAGGCCTATGGATAATAAAGTGTACTGGGTGTCTGTTCAATGTTTTTTTTTATTTCCTGGTTGCAAGTAATTATCTTAGTGTTTCTAAAATCAATGCCTTTCCTGTAATCTATAATTCAAAAAGATTGACATATGTCCTCTTTCATGCTGTTTTTTCAGTTGCGGCTCCGGGACCCTCGTATTAACAAGGCCTGAGGATAAATAAGTGTAACCGGTGTCTAATGAATGTTTTTTTTCTATTACACGGGTCATATAAATGATCTGTGGGTTTCTAAAATCAATGCCTTTCCTATAATCTTTTATTCAAAAGGATGACATATCTCCTCTTTCATGCTGTTGTTTCGGTTGAGGCTCCGGGACCCTCGTATTAAAAAGGCATGAGCATAAATAAGTGTCACGGATGTCTAATGAATGTTTTTTTCTAATTTCACGGTTGCAAATAATGATCTGTGGGTTTCTAAAATCAATGCCTTTCCTGTAATCTTTTATTCAAATGGATGACATATCTCCTCTTTCATGCTGTTATTTCGGTTGAGGCTCCGGGACCCTCGTATTAAAAAGGCCTGAGCATAAATAAGTGTCACGGCTGTGTAATCAATGTTTTTTTTCTAATTTCACGGTTGCAAATAATGATATGTGGGTTTCTAAAATCAATGCCTTTCCTGTAATCTTTTATTCAAAAGGATGACATATCTCCTCTTTCATGCTGTTGTTTCGGTTGAGGCTCCGGGACCCTCGTATTAAAAAGGCCTGAGCATAAATAAGTGTCACGGCTGTGTAATCAATGTTTTTTTCTAATTTCACGGTTGCAAATAATGATATGTGGGTTTCTAAAATCAATGCCTTTACTGTAATCTTTTATTCAAAAGGATGACATATCTCCTCTTTCATGCTGTTGTTTCGGTTGAGGCTCCGGGACCCTCGTATTAAAAAGGCATGAGCATAAATAAGTGTCACAGCTGTCTAATGAATGTTTTTTTCTAATTTCACGGTTGCAAATAATGATCTGTGGGTTTCTAAAATCAATGCCTTTCCTGTAATCTTTTATTCAAAAGGATGACATATCTCCTCTTTCATGCTGTTGTTTCGGTTGAGGCTCCGGGACCCTCGTATTAAAAAGGCCTGAGCATAAATTAGTGTCACGGCTGTGTAATCAATGTTTTTTTATAATTTCACGGTTGCAAATAATGATCTGTGGGTTTCTAAAATCAATGCCTTTCCTGTAAACTTTTATTCAAAAGGATGACATATCTCCTCTTTCATGCTGTTGTTTTGGTTGAGGCTCCGGGACCCTCGTATTAATAAGGCATGAGCATAAATAAGTGTCACGGCTGTCTAATGAATGTTTTTTTCTAATTTCAAGGTTGCAAATAATGATCTGTGGGTTTCTAAAATCAATGCCTTTCCTGTAATCTTTTATTCAAAAGGATGACATATCTCCTCTTTCATGCTGTTGTTTTGGTTGAAGATCCGGGACTCTCGTATTAAAAAGGCCTGAGCATAAATAAGTGTCACGGCTGTGTAATTAATGTTTTTTTCTAATTTCACGGTTGCAAATAATGATCTGTGGGTTTCTAAAATCAATGCCTTTCCTGTAATCTTTTATTCAAAAGGATGACATATCTCCTCTTTCATGCTGTTGTTTCGGTTGAGGCTCCGGGACCCTCGTATTAAAAAGGCCTGAGCATAAATAAGTGTCACGGCTGTGTAATCAATGTTTTTTTCTAATTTCACGGTTGCAAATAATAATCTGTGGGTTTCTAAAATCAATGCCTTTCCTGTAATCTTTTATTCAAAAGGATGACATATCTCCTCTTTCATGCTGTTGTTTCGGTTGAGGCTCCGGGACCCTCGTATTAAAAAGGCCTGAGCATAAATAAGTGTCACGGCTGTGTAATCAATGTTTTTTTCTAATTTCACGGTTGCAAATAATGATCTGTGGGTTTCTAAAATCAATGCCTTTACTGTAATCTTTTATTCAAAAGGATGAAATATCTCTTCTTTCATGCTGTTGTTTCGGTTGAGGCTCCGGGACCCTCGTATTAAAAAGGCCTGAGCATAAATAAGTGTGACGGGTGTGTAATCAATTTTTTTTTCTAAATTTACGGTTGCAAATAATGATCTGTGGGTTTCTAAAATCAATGCCTTTACTGTAATCTTTTATTCAAAAGGATGACAGTACTACCAAAATACAGCCAATGAAGGGCCTTAGGAAGACTGAGCCAAGGTTGGATTGTAGTATTTGGTTAGGCTAATCATGATGGCCATGTAGACCACCACCACCGAGAGTCCTGGAAGTAACAGGGATGATGAGATGAAAGAGCTAACAATAGTAGAATTTGAAACAACATATTTAGCCATGGGTTTTAGTGCAAAACCGCTTGGCTTTTTTTTGCCTTTGGGTGCGGCTATTCATGCAGGCCATATAGAGCTGAAAACATTCGGTGTCGTATCAGCTATTAAACTAATAAGAACAGTACTACCAAAATACAGCCAATGAAGGGCCTTAGGAAGACTGGGCCAAGGTTGGATTTTAGTATTTGGTTAGGCTAATCCTGATGGCCATGTAGACCACCACCACGAGAGTCCTGGAAGTAACAGGGATGATGAGATGAAAGAGCTAAGAATAGTAGAACTTGAAACAACAGAGTTAGCCATGGGTGTTAGTGCAAAACCGCTTGGCTTTTTTTTGGCTTTGGGTGCGGCTATTCATGCAGGCCATATAGAGCTGAAAACATTCGGTGTCGTATCAGCTATTAAACTAATAAGAACAGTACTACCAAAATACAGCCAATGAAGGGCCTTAGGAAGACTGGGCCAAGGTTGGATTGTAGTATTTGGTTAGGCTAATCATGATGGCCATGTAGACCACCACCACTGAGAGTCATGGAAGTAACAGGGATGATGAGATGAAAGAGCTAAGAATAGTAGAACTTGAAACAACAGAGTTAGCCATGGGTGTTAGTGCAAAACCGCTTGGCTTTTTTTTGGCTTTGGGTGCGGCTATTCATGCAGGCCATACAGAGCTGAAAACATTTGGTGTCGTATCAGCTATTAAACTAATAAGAACAGTACTACCAAAATACAGCCAATGAAGGGCCTTAGGAAGACTGGGCCAAGGTTGGATTGTAGTATTTGGTTAGGCTAATCATGATGGCCATGTAGACCACCACCACCGAGAGTCATGGAAGTAACAGGGATGATGAGATCAAAGAGCTAAGAATAGTAGAACTTGAAACAACAGAGTTAGCCATGGGTGTTAGTGCAAAACCGCTTGGGTTTATTTTGGCTTTGGGTGCGGCTATTCATGCAGGCCATATAGAGCTGACAACATTCAGTGTCGTATCAGCTATTAAACTAATAAGAACAGTACTACCAAAATACAGCCAATGAAGGGCCTTAGGAAGACTGGGCCAAGGTTGGATTGTAATATTTGGTTAGGCTAATCATGATGGCCATGTAGACCACCACCACCAAGAGTCCTGGAAGTAACAGGGATGATGAGATGAAAGAGCTAAGAATATTAGAACTTGAAACAACAGAGTTAGCCATGGGTGTTAGTGCAAAACCGCTTGGGTTTTTTTTGGCTTTGGGTGCGGCTATTCATGCAGGCCATATAGAGCTGACAACATTTGGTGTCGTATCAGCTATTAAACTAATAAGAACAGTACTACCAAAATACAGCCAATGAAGGGCCTTAGGAAGACTGAGCCAAGGCTGGATTGTAGTATTTGGTTAGGCTAATCATGATGGCCATGTAGACCACCATGTAGTAATAAGAACAGTACTACCAAAATACAGCCAATGAAGGGCCTTAGGAAGACTGAGCCAAGGTTGGATTGTAGTATTTGGTTAGGCTAATCATGATGGCCATGTAGACCACCACCACCGAGAGTCCTGGAAGTAACAGGGATGATGAGATGAAAGTGCTAAGAATAGTACTACTTGAAACAACAGAGTTAGCCATGGGTGTTAATCCAAGACCACTTGGATTTATTTTTGTATTGGGTGCAGCTAATCATGCAGGCCATATAGAGCTGACAACATTCGGTTTTGTATCAGCTATAAAAATAATAAGAACTGTACTATCAAAATACAGACAATGAAGGGCCTATGAAGACGGAGCAAAGGTTGGATTGTAGTATTTTGTTCGGCTAATCATGATGGCCATGTAGACCGCCCGTAACAGGGATAAAAGTGCTAAGAATAGTACTAATTGAAACAACAGAGTTAGCCATGGGTGTTAGTCTAAGACCACTCAGCTTTTTTTGGGGTTTGGGTGCAGCTAATCATGAAGGACAGATAGACCTGCCACCATTTGGTGTTGTAACAGGTATGAAAATGCAAAGAACAGTACTACATAACACAACCTACTTACCATGGGTCCCAGAACATATGTTTGGTTGTTATATTTTGTAAGGGTAATCATGCAGGCCATATAGACCTCCACCGATAGGGTGAGTATGAGTAACAGCTATTAAAATGCGAAGGACATTACTAATTAACACAAAATAGTTACCATGGGTCGCAGACCAAGAGCAGATGTCTTATTATTATATTTTGTATGGGTAATCATCCAGGCCGTATAGACCTCACCAAATAGGGGGAGTTACAGAGATTAAAGTGCTAAGAATGGTAGTACTTAAAACACAACCTCGTTAAAATAGGTAGCAGACCACATGTCTTATTATTTTAATTTTTCAGGGTAATCTGGCAGGCCATATAGAACTCCCCCGATAGGGGGGCGGGAACAGGGATTAAAGTGCTAAGAAAAGTACTAATTGACACAAGCTAGTTGGGTCCAAGAACGCATGTTTGATTATTAGAATTTATTAGGGTAATTATATATCTAACAAATCTATCTATTTCTCTTCTATCGATTCTATCTAACTATCAATCTATGTATATCTATCTATCCTATCTATCACTATCAATCTATCTTCTGTCCGGGATGTTTTGAGACAGCCACTTTGGGAATGTTAGTTGATTTAGACCCATTATGGCTTAAAATCAGACTCTGCATCAACTATGTAATTTTCCATGGGAGTTTTGCCAGGGATCCCCCTCCAGCATGCAACAGTCCAGGTGTTAGTACCCTTGAAACAACTTTTCCATCACTATTGTGGCCAGAAAGAGTCCTTGTAGGTTTTAAAGTTCGCCTGCCTATTGAATTTAATGGCGGTTCGCGAACAATACCGGAAGTTCGAGTCCGCGGTCCGCGAACCGAAAACTAATAGTTACATTGTATCTAGCTTAGGATTTATTTTTATTTTACAGGCAACTTTGTATTTATTTTAACTAGGTAGACTAGTTAATACATAGCTATTAACTATTTAATAACTACCTAGTTAAAATAAGTACAAAATTACCTGTAAAATAAATCCTAACCTAAGTTACAATTACACCTAACACTACAATATCATTAAACTAATTACCTAAACTACCTACAATTAATTACAATTAAATTAAATAAACTAAATTACAAAAAACACACTAAATTACAGAAAATAAAAAAGAATTAGAAGAATTTTAAACTAATTACACCTAATCTAATCCCCCTAATAAAATAAAAAGCCCCCAAAAATAAACACATTTCCCTACCCTATACTAAATTACAAATAGCCCTTAAAAGGGCCTTTTGCGGGGCATTGCCCCAAAGTAATCAGCTCTTTTACCTGTAAAAAAAATTAACAATACCCCCCAACATTACAACCCGCCACCCACACACCCCTACTCTAAAACCCACCCAATCCTACCTTAAAAAACCTAACACTAACCCCCTGAAGATCACCCTACCTTGAGTCATCTTCACCCAGCTGGGCACAAGTGGTCCTCCATACGGCAGAAGTCTTCATCCGACCGGGGCAAAAGAGGTCCTCCAGACGGCAGAAGGCTTCATCCAGGCGGCATCTTCTATCTTCATCCTTCCGGAGCAAAGCGGGTCCATCTTCAATCCAGCTGATGCAGAGCATCCTCTTCAAACAAAGTCCTAATGAAGAATGAAGGTTCCTTTAAATGACGTCATCCAAGATGGCGTCCCTTGAATTCTGATTGGATGATAGAATCCTATCAGCCAAACGGAATTAAGGTAGGAAAAATCCTATTGGCTGATGCAATCAGCCAATAGAATTGAGCTAGCATTCTATTGGCTGATTGGAACAGCCAATAGAATGCGAGGTCAATCCTATTGGCTGATTGGATCAGCCAATCGGATTGAACTTCAATCTGATTGGCTGATTACATCAGCCAATAGGATTTTTCCTACCTTAATTCCGTTTGGCTGATATATTCTATCAGCCAATCGGAATTCAAGGGACACCATCTTGGATGACGTCATTTAAAGGAACCTTCATTCTTCGTTAGGACTTCAGTTGAAGAGGATGCTCCGCGTTGGCTGGATTGAAGATGGACCCGCTCTGCTCCAGAAGGATGAAGATAGAAGATGCCGCCTGGATGAAGCCTTCTGCCGTCTGGAGGAGCTCTTCTGCCCAGATCGGATGAAGACTTCTGCCCCTCTGGAGGTCCACTTGTGCCCAGCTGGGTGAAGACGGCTCAAGGTAGGGAGATCTTCAGGGGGTAGTGTTAAGTTTTTTTAAAGGGGAATTGGGTGAGTTTTAGAGTGGGGTTGGGTAAAAGAGCTGATTACTTTGGGGCAATGCCCCGCAAAAGGCCCTTTTAAGGGCTATTTGTAATTTAGTATAGGGTAGGGAAATTTTATTATTTTGGGGGGCTTTTTTATTTTATTAGGGGGATTAGATTAGGTGTAATTAGTTTAAAATTCTTGTAATTCTTTTTTTATTTTCTGTAATTTAGTGTTTTTTTTTTTTAGTAATTTAGTTTATTTAATTTAATTGTAATTAACTGTAGGTTGTTTAGGTAATTTGTTTAATGATAGTGTAGTGTTAGGTGTAATTGTAACTTAGGTTAGGATTTATTTTACAGGTAATTTTGTACTTATTTTAGCTAGGTAGTTATTAAATAGTTAATAACTATTTAATAACTATTGTACCTAGTTAAAATAAATACAAAGTTGCCTGTAAAATAAAAATAAACCCTAAGATGGCTACAATGTAACTATTAGTTATATTGTAGCTAGCTTAGGGTTTATTTTACAGGTAAGTATTTAGTTTTAAATAGGATTAATTTATTAAATTATGTTAAATTAATTTCATTTAATTTAAATTATATTTAAATTAGGGGGGTTAGACTTAGGGTTAGACTTAAGTTTAGGGGTTAATAAATTTATTTTAGTAGCAGCAATGTTGGGGTCAGAAGATTAGGGGTTAATAAATGTAGGTAGGTGTCAGCAACATTGGGGGGCAGATTAGGGGTTAATAAAATTTAAATAGTGTTTGCGAGGCGGGAGTGCGGCAGTTTAGGGATTAATACTGTTATCAAAGTGGTGGCGATGTCCGGTCAGCAGATTAGGAGTTAATAATTGTAGGTAGGTGGCGGCGACGTTGGGGGTGGCGGATTAGGGGTTAATAAATATAATGTAGGTGTTAGCGATGTTAGGGGAAGCAGATTAGGGGTTCATAGGTATAATGTAGGTGGCGGCGATGTCCGGTCGGCAGATTAGGGGTTAAAAACCTTTATTTTAGTGTTTGCGATGTGGGGGGGGGCTCGGTTTAGGGGTTAATAGGTAGTTTATGGGTGTTAGTGTACTTTTTAGCACTTTAGTTAAGAGTTTTATGTTCCGGCGTTAGCCCATAAAACTCTTAACTACTGACTTTTAAATGCAGTAGAAATCTTGACAGGAGTGGGTCTACCACTCACTTCTTCCAAGACTCGTAATACCAGCGTTAGGCAAATCCCATTAAAAAGATAGGATACGCAATTGACATAAGGGGATTTGCGGTAGCCTCGAGTCGCGGAAGAAAAGTGAGCGGTGAGCCTGTACCTGTCAGACTCGTAATACCAGCGTTGGGTAAAAAGCAGCGTTGGGACCTCTCAATGCTGCTTTTTAAGGCTAACGCCAAACTCGTAATCTAGGAGTTAGTTTTTTTATTTTTTGTAATGTTAGGTTTTTATATTTTTATTAATGTTAGGTTTTATTATTGTAAGCTTAGTTTTTTTTATTTCACAGGTAAGTTTGTATTTATTTTTAAAAAGGTAGTTAGTTAATAATTGTAACTTTAATTTAGGTCTATTTTATTTATTTTTAAATTAGGGGGTGTTAGGTTTAGGGGTTTATATAGTTAATTTAGGTTATTGTGATGTGGGGGGTGGCAGTTTAGGGGTTAATAGGTTTAGTTAGTATCGGTGATGTTGTGGAACTGCAGTTTTGTGGTTAATAGGTTTAGTTAGTGTTGGCGATGTTTGGGAACGGCGGTTTAGGGTGTAATAGGTTTAGTTAGTGTTGGCGATGTTTGGGAGAACGATGGTTTGGATGTAATAGGTTTAATTAGTGTTGGCTATGTTGGAGAACAGCAGTTTAAGGGTTAATAGGTTTATTTACCGCTAGATTTGGAGTTGTGTCGGTAACGACTCGAAAAACTAACGCCGGCTTTTTTCTGGCCGCACCATAAAAATAACTCTGGTATTGAGAGTCCACATAAAGGCTGCGTTAGGCTCCAAAAAAGGAGCGTAGAGCATTTTTAATGCAGCTTCAACTCTCAATACCAGAGTTGCTTACGCAAGCGGCCAGCCTAAAAATCGTGCTCGTGCACGATTCCCCCATAGGAAACAATGGGGCTGTTTGAGCTGAAAAAAAACCTAACACCTGCAAAAAAGCCGCGTTCAGCTCTTAACGCAGCCCCATTGTTTGCTATGGGGAAACACTTCCTACGTCTGCACCTAACACCCTAACATGTACCCCGAGTCTAAACACCCCTAACCTTACACTTATTAACCCTAATCTGCCAACTGGAGCTCACTGCTACTCTAATAAATGTATTAACCCCTAAAGCTAAGTCTAACCCTAACACTAACACCCCCCTAAGTTAAATATAATTTAAATCTAACGAAATTAATTAACTCTTATTAAATAAATTATTCCTATTTAAAGCTAAATACTTACCTGTAAAATAAATCCTAATATAGCTACAATATAAATTATAATTATATTATAGCTATTTTAGGATTAATATTTATTTTACAGGTAACTTTGTATTTATTTTAACCAGGTACAATAACTATTAAATAGTTAAGAACTATTTAATAGCTAAAATAGTTACAATAATTACAAATTTACCTGTAAAAGAAATCCTAACCTAAGTTACAATTAAACCTAACACTAGACTATCAATAAATTAATTAAATAAACTACCTAAAATTACCTAAAATTAACCTAACACTACACTATCAATAAATTAATTAAATACAATTGCTACAAATAAATACAATTAAATAAACTAGCTAAAGTACAAAAAATAAAAAAGAACTAAGTTACAAAAAATAAAAAAATATTTACAAACATAAGAAAAATATTACAACAATTTTAAACTAATTACACCTACTCTAAGCCCCCTAATAAAATAACAAAGCCCCCCAAAATAAAAAAATGCCCTACCCTATTCTAAATTACTAAAGTTCAAAGCTCTTTTACCTTACCAGCCCTGAACAGGGCCCTTTGCGAGGCATGCCCCAAGAAATACAGCTCTTTTGCCTGTAAAAAAAAAACATACAATACCCAAGCCCCCCAACATTACAACCCACCACCCACATACCCCTAATCTAACCCAAACCCCCCTTAAATAAACCTAACACTAAGCCCCTGAAGATCATCCTACCTTGTCTTCACCTCACCGGGTATCACACCGATCCGTCCAGAAGAGCTCCTCTGATGTCCTGATCCAAGCCCAAGCGGGGGGCTGAAGAGGTCCATGATCCGGCTGAAGTCTTCATCCAAGCGGGGCAGAAGAGGTCTTCCATCCGATTGAAGTCTTCATCCAAGTGGCATCCATCCGGAGCGAAGCGGCAGCATCCTGAAAACCTCCACCGCGGAACATCCATCCTGGCCGACGACTGAACGACGAATGACAGTTCCTTTAAATGATGTCATCCAAGATGGCGTCCCTCAAATTCCGATTGGCTGATAGGATTCTATCAGCCAATCGAAATTAAGGTAGGAATATTCTGATTGGCTGATGGAATCAGCCAATCAGAATCAAGTTCAATCCGATTGGCTGATCCAATCAGCCAATCAGATTGAGCTCGCATTCTATTGGCTGTTCGCATTATATTGTAGTTTATTTAATTAATTTATTGATAGTCTAGTGTTAGGTTTAATTGTAACTTAGGTTAGGATTTCTTTTACAGGTAAATTTGTAATTATTTTAACTATTTTAGCTATTAAATAGTTCTTAACTATTTAATAGCTATTGTACCTGGTTAAAATAAATACAAAGTTACCTGTAAAATAAATATTAATCCTAAAATAGCTATAATTTAATTATAATTTATATTGTAGCTATATTAGGATTTATTTTACAGGTAAGTATTTAGCTTTAAATAGGAATCATTTATTTAATAAGAGTTAATTAATTTCGTTATATTTAAATTATATTTAACTTAGGGGGGTGTTAGTGTTAGGGTTAGACTTAGCTTTAGGGGTTAATACATTTATTAGAATAGCGGTGAGCTCCGGTCGGCAGATTAGGGGTTAATAATTGAAGTTAGGTGTCGGCGATGTTAGGGAGGGCAGATTAGGGGTTAATGCTATTTATTATAGGGTTAGTGTAAGGATTCCGCTTCATGTTTTACCTATGCCTTTCCCATTCACCTTATGTAAGGATTCCGCTCCATGTTTTACCTATGCCTTTCCCATTTACCTGACTTCAGCCTTACCTGTACTTAAGGCATCAGCTGACTGCAGACAGGTGCTTAATTATTAAGTTTCTAGACTAGCTCTGAAGCGTGTCTGTTTTCCACTTGCTGTGTGTTTTTTCTGAAAACAAACCAGTCTGATTTTCTTCCAATTAATGAATCAGCTACTACCTTGGGATTACTTCTTTTTTACTGCTGGTTCTTATGCTCATTTTGCCTACAGAAAGTTTTACAGAGGCGAGTTTTTCTTTTTAGCGTGCACGCTACAACAGAGACTTATTCCATACTGCAGTGTGTTTGCTGCCGTCTCCCTCTGAGTTTCTATCTCATCTGAGCCACTGAAGCGTTTCTCACTCTCCGGACTTCAATCTCTCTTCCACTGCAACACAGCGCAACTCTTCTACAAACAACCTCCCACGGACTAAGTGCAAGGACATCTCAGAATTAATTCCGCTTCTATTACACACCATCCGGTGACTGGGGGTAAGCGCTGTAGTTACTTTAAGCTGTGCTGTACAAATAAACATTGAACTTTGCTTTTCCCTGCTACTCTACTGACCGCAAGACTATCAGCACATGTGTATACCGTTCTGTGACAATCTAACTAATAGTGTCTAAAACTGAGAGTTACACTTCACACTGAACTGTTATATCTTACTCCAGCACTAATAGCAACACTACCTGCTTTCTGGAACTCTGCTTTTCTTTATCAAGATTTATCGTACTGGGAGCTAGCTGAACTCTTAAGATTGCTACTAAGAAATTGATTTATTTTTTATATTTCTTCTGATCCAGACTTTGTTTATGTCTATACTAATGCTGTGACGTTCAACAGCATATATGTTTTACATCATTCGTTGCCAGACAAGTTTCTGATCTGCAATTCAATTACTTGAGAATAACAACTTCACTGAAAGCAGCTTGGTCTATGCTGTTCAATAGTCCATTTGCCAAAAGTGATACAAATCATTTATTTTGCATACTCTGCAGTTGTGATCCATCCTCACTCTCTTCTAAATCGTTACAGAATAATTAAGCCTTATAAAATATGGATCCAGCAGAATTGCCCCAATTCGTTTACAACCTGTCTAAAAGAGTAGATGAACTCAGTCAAGGCCTTAGAGATCTAAAGGTTGAAAATAAGACTTTAACTAAGGTTATAAGAGAGACAACTCCTCCCAAAGCAAAAGCTGCTGAATCTATTGTGGAACCACAGATTGCAGCACCTGATTTGTTCAATGGTGATAGGAGTCTCTATCACCAATATAGGAATGCCTGCCTCCTCACTTTCGACCTTAAGCCACTCACATATCCTAATGATAAGATTAAAGTGCTCACAATGATTACCTATCTACGGGGTGAACCCCGAATCTGGGCAGACACTCTCTTTGAAACCAACGATCCTATTCTATCATCCCTACAGTCTTTTCTAGCAGTCATGGATGAACTTTATTCAGACTCAAATTTACAATTGACTGCAGAAAGCAAGATGCGGAAACTAAAGCTAGGCAACCGTCCTGTTGAAGTTTATATAACAGAGTTTAAACAACATGCCATTGACTCCCAATGGAACGTGATTGCCTTAAGAAACCAATTTTGCCTAGGACTCTCGGAAGCAGTTAAAGATGAGCTAGCCTGAACTGATCTCCCTGACTCCTTAGACGGCCTCATGAAGCTCTCAATGCAAATAGATAGAAGGCTTCGCGAAAGGAAGTCAGAGCGTCAAATTGGGGATTCTTCTTACAAGAGATCTTTCCATCGTCCTCCAACTGCTTCTTCATCAAGTGTGCCTGAACCTATGGATATAGGCTTTATGAGGGGTCCATTGACCTCTGAAGAAAGGTTTAGAAGAAAATCAAAAGGACTGTGTATGTATTGTGGAAGTCCAAACCATCCTATCCGCGAATGCCCCTCCCTACGTAAAAATAAAAATAGTAAGTCTCTCTTACATTTGACTTCAATGATTGAACATGATAAATCAATTCACTGTACTTTAACCCTCTCTTTACAGTGGGACAGCAATCGCATGATGAAAGAAGCTATAATTGACACAGGAGCCCAAGGGAATTACATAGATAAAGCTATTGTTGAAAAAAATAAAATTCCTCTCATCACTAAATTGTCTCCTGTTTCTATACGGGTTGTAGATGGGTCTGAAATTTCTTCTGGTCCTATTACTCAGCATACAATTCCCATTCTGGTATCCACCCTAGGTTCACATCAGGAATACATCACTTTTGATGTTATTACCTCTCCTCTATTCCCCATTGTTCTAGGGTTGCAATGGCTTCGTTTACACGAACCTGTGATCAATTGGAGTTCTTTGGAAGTAAAATTTGATTCACCATATTGCCAGCAAACCTGTCTAAATCATTCTGTCCTCTTCCATTTGACAGAAACTCCACACATACCTAAAGTATATGAGAAGTTTGCAGACGTATTCAGTAAGAAGGAAGCTGATACTCTACCTCCTCATCGGTCGTATGACTGTCCGATCGACCTCAAACCTGGTACCACTCCTCCCTACGGTCATCTCTACCCTCTTTGCCAACCCGAGCTTGATCATTTAAAGACGTATTGTCAAGCTGTAACAAACTGTAGAAAGAAGAGTTCTGTTAACAGACCTCAGCTGCTGAGATTCAACAAAAATAAAGTTTTGTTTTGTTGCTGTGAACAATGTGGAGTTCATAAGAATTACCTATTTAGGTAAGGTGAGTCCCACAGTATTCATGGAGCAGTTTTATGTACTGGTTTAATTAGAGTAAGGAGACTATGATAGGTGCCACATGTGAGAATTCACTAAATAGATGCAGCATAGCCCCTAACATCTTAAAACCTGTATTATACTCAGATATAGCATAAAGATTGGCAAGCTGGTATAATCTTTATGTTTAAAAAATACTCTTTAGAAATGATTTACATCAAGGCAAGATGCAGACAGGAGAATCACAGACTACATAGGTTTAAGTAAGCAGGCTAGCGTTATTGTCAAAGTGAAGGTTAATACTGGTATTCCGGTAAAGACAATTTTAAGTCCTAACATAAAGTTGGCAGGGAGTACCTGAGTGAGGCTGAAGGGAATACCCCTGCAAGGTTAGGCAGCTTCCTAGCTGGTGCGGTTCTGGAGCTCCGATGTGAGGAGTAGTAGCAACCGGTGCCGTTGGCGTGTGACGTCACCGCGGAGTGATCCGATAGTTCCGGCAGCACTGAGAATGGAAGGAGAAGTGCCGGAGCGGTAAAGGGATCTTGCTTGTAGATCAACAGACAGAGTTAGTGGAGCAAGCAATCCTGGTCTGCAGGTGAGGCTTAGCTGAAAATGTCAGTGTAGGAGAACATAACAATACCAAGCAATGATCTGTAGGAGTGTTTAGAATTTATAGTGAAGGGAAGTGAAAAGGAGGCAGTTAAAGGAACATTACAAGCGCAATAAAACAAGCAGGAGCTATACCAGGGTATAATCCTGACACGTATTTAGATGAAAACTTAAAAAAAGGTTTTATACGTCCTTCAGTCTCTCCAGCCGGGTTCTTCTTTGTAAGAAACAAAGATAACTCCCTTCGACCAATCATCGACTTCAGGGAACTCAATAAAATTACGATAAAAAACAGGTATCCCCTACCACTCATCCCCGAACTCATTGAACGCCTCCAACATGCCAAAATCTTCACCAAATTAGATCTAAGAGGGGCTTATAACCTTGTCCGCATAAGAGAAGGGGATGAGTGGTTGACCGCTTTTAGGACAAGATACGGCCTGTTTGAGTACCTGGTAATGCCGTTCGGGTTAACCACATTCCAGTATTTTATTAACAATATATTTCACGATCTTCTTGATACTTGTGTGGTCGTATACCTGGACGACATTCTAGTGTACTCAAACACGCTTGAAGAACATGTTAAACATGTTAGTTGGATACTTTCCAGGCTCCAAGTTCATAGGCTATATGCAAAGCTAGAAAAGTGTGTATTCCACACCAAAGAAATAGATTTTTTGGGGTACTCCATTGGCCCAAAAGGTATCCAAATGCAGGCTAACAAAGTCGATTCAGTAAAAAACTGGCCACAACCAAAAAATAGGAAGGAACTACAACGTTTCCTCGGGTTTAGCAACTATTATAGAAAGTTTATTAAAAATTTCTCTCAAATTGCTAAACCTCGACCTGTACTCACCAGTTCCAGTACACCTTTCACCTGGAACTCCAAGGCAACTGAAGCTTTCAACTCATTAAAAAACTCCTTCTGCTCATCTCCAATACTTCAATTTCCTGACCCTTCTCTCCAATTCATTTTGGAGGTGGATTCTTCCGATTATGCTCTTGGAGCTGTCCTCTCGCAAAGACGCAGTATATCCCAACCACTACATCCAGTAGCTTTCTATTCCAAAATTCTTTCTGCACCTGAGATGAACTATGCTGTTGGAGAAAAGGAACTGCTGGCGATAAAACGTGCCTTTGAACATTGGAGGCATCTCCTGGAGGGCACCGTCTTACCAATAATCATCTACACGGATCACCGTAATCTCGAGTTCCTACAGAGGAATAAAACGCTCTCTAGTCGACAGGTAAGATGGAGCCTATACTTCAGCAGGTTTAACTATCAAATCATCTACAGGCCCGTTCTAAAAATGGAAAGGCGGACGCACTTTCTAGGAAAGACCCTAGACCTCCAAACACTCAGGAATCTACTTCTATCATTCCCCCCAATAGATTTTTGGGTCTACTGTCCACCTTCAAGACGCAACTTCAAACAGCTTTACGGTCAGATCCTCAGCTACCTCAACTCCGACTATCTCGTAGAAACAACCTCTGCTATCATGGGACTCTCTTGTATGTCCCCGAGATTCTTAGACCTGCTCTAATTAAACAACATCATGATCCACCTCTCCTTGGACATCCAGGTATTACGAAAACAAAGGAACTTCTCAGCAGATCCTACTGGTGGCCAAATTTGGAAACATCTGTTAAAAACTATATCTCAAACTGCTCCATCTGCATTACTTCCAAAAAGGAAAGGGCCAAGCCATATGGACATCTTCTTCCAATTCAAATACCTGATAGACCTTGGTTACATCTCGGCATGGACTTCATAGTTGAATTACCTGTGAGTTCAGGTTTCAACACCATTCTAGTTGTCACAGACATCCTGACCAAAATGGCTCATTTTATCCCTTTTAACAAACTTCCCACTTCCAGTGAGACAGCACAACTCTTCTTAAATTCGATTGTCAGATACCACGGAATTCCTTCCATCATAACAACTGATAGGGGTACTCAGTTTACCTCGAAGTTCTGGAAAAGTCTTTCTGCTCAACTGAAAATTGATCATCGCCTAAGTACTGCCTTCCATCCACAAACAAATGGCCAAACAGAGAAATTAAATCAATGGCTAGAGCAGTATCTACGCTGTTATTGCTCTTATCAGCAAAATGAATGGTCACAATACCTATATCTGGCCGAATTTGCCTACAATAACTCGGTTAATTCATCCACCAAAGTTTCACCCTTCTTTGCAAACTATGCTTTTCATCCTCATTTCTCCCTGGAACAAACGGATAACCCAAATTCTCCTTCTGTAGATGATCTACTACAGAAGCTCGCTGAAAACTTCCACTTCCTAAAGACAAATATTCAACAGGCTCAGACCTCACAGAAGAAATACTATGACTTACGCAGACGACCATCACCATCTTATGCCATAGGCGATAAAGTTTGGCTTTCGACAAAAAACATCAAAATCCCTGTTCCCAGTAAAAAACTAGCAGGATTATATATCGGACCGTTCACTATCACTCACGTTGTTAACCCAAATGCAGTTACTCTGGACCTTCCTAGTTCTATACCCATCCATCCTACTTTCCATGTGTCCCTTCTTAAACCAGCTTCAGATGATCCTTCAGTGAAAACCATTTTACCACCTGTACCTGTACCCCTAGATCCGGACACTTATGAAATTCAAGACCTCCTGGATTCCAGACGGCATAAAGGTGTTTTACAATATCTGGTCAGATGGAAAGGCTACTCACCTGATGATGACACTTGGGAGCCTTATACCAATATAGATGCACCTAGACTCATCTCTCGTTTCCACAGACGTTATCCCCTTAGACCTAAACATCAAGCCGAGGATCGGCTTGCTTGAAGGGGGGCGTATGTAAGGATTCCGCTTCATGTTTTACCTATGCCTTTCCCATTCACCTTATGTAAGGATTCTGCTCCATGTTTTACCTATGCCTTTCCCATTCACCTGACTTCAGCCTTACCTGTACTTAAGGCATCAGCTGACTGCAGACAGGTGCTTAATTATTAAGTTTCTAGACTAGCTCTGAAGCGTGTCTGTTTTCCACTTGCTGTGTGTTTTTTCTGAAAACAAACCAGTCTGATTTTCTTCCAATTACTGAATCAGCTACTACCTTGGGATTACTTCTTTTTTACTGCTGGTTCTTATGCTCATTTTGCCTACAGAAAGTTTTACAGAGGCGAGTTTTTCTTTTTAGCGTGCACGCTACAACAGAGACTTATTCCATACTGCAGTGTGTTTGCTGCCGTCTCCCTCTGAGTTTCTATCTCATCTGAGCCACTGAAGCGTTTCTCACTCTCCGGACTTCAATCTCTCTTCCACTCAGTGGCGGCTGGTGAATTTTGAAGATGGTGGTGCACGTGGCCCCGCCCCTGACCACGCCCCTTGAAATAGAGCCCCGCCCCTCCAATGGCTCAAAATATTTGAACCGGTATACACTAGTCCCACTGTTCTTTAAAAGAATTTAAAAAAAATGGAACCAGGGAATTAACTATGTTTTTCATATATTCATATTCCTGATAAGAATTTGTTGTACATATTTACAGTGAATTTTATTTTACATTTTATCTATAAGACCAGAAGTGCTTAGTGCCACTAAGCAGTCAGAGTTGCAATGCATTGGACCCCCATGTTTCCAGGACAGATAAACTTATTGCAGCAGCAATTACAGTAAATACCCATAAATATGAATGAAATGTTTTATTATTGCAAAATACATTTCTTGACCCTGTTGCACATTTTTAAACACACAGTGACATCACATATTTTATTTTTATTTTGATAAGTGACAACAGATTACCTCATTTATGGCAGATGAGACTCCTAGCCCACCAAGGACAACAGTATTGCTTAACCCCTTCAATGTCAGAGACGTTTGTGGGACACTTGAACACATGCTGCATTCCTTATTACCAGTCTGCTCAGTAATTTGTTATAACAGCTTTTAGAGTTCTCAGGGTCAGGCTGTGCAGCAGTGGTCCCTAGATTATATCAGCACTGCTGTTCACAGCCTGGCCGTGTGAGCTCTAAAATATGTTATAAAACAGATTACTGATGGCTGACTGGAGATGAGGAATGCAGCATGGGAAACGGAGAGTACACAACTTCAGACCCATCCCCCCACACCACCGTTCAGAAAGCTCCAGCTCTGCATCTAACACAGGTCCCATATTCTCCTTTACAGCTGCCAGTTCTCTCGCCTGTCAGCTGTCAGGACAGGCATCCGTGAGCTTCCAGATGTCAGCAAAGGCTGCTACAGGCAAGTTCTCCAGCATTTAAATCTCTGTTTCTCTGCTCACAGCATTTCAAGCATTGCTAACACAATGAAAAGTGCCGTGAGCAGGAGAACTGAGAATTAAATGCAGGAGACCTGGAAAGTGCTGTGTAATGTACAGGGTCCCTGTCTGGGGCTAACAAAATATAACATAACTAATCCTTACAGCCACAGAGTCTCTGAGCATATCTTTCCTACAGGCACCGGAGCCTGATACAAACACACCCACATATCCTGCTCCAGCAACATTTTGCAGTTAACACGCAATTTGAAGATGGAGCTGCGTCACCATTTACAAATTTCTAACATCCCTTTACTGCTAATAGCAAAACATAACGGATCTACCTATTCTCAGTTTTCTGTCAACTCTGCTCCTTCTCTCAACTCTGCTCCCTCTCAGTCTCAGGCTCGCTCCTCTCTGCTCAACGGCTATCTCCACAATGAGATTTCGCGCCGTTGAGCTGGGAGGAGCATGCCAAACGTCATCACATGACTGTGAGAGATGACGTATCCTGTATCACTGCCTGTCTGATCATTAAACACCTCCCCCCCTCGCACAGTCTGAAGTGTGCGAACAAGAGAGTATGGGGATGGGTGGAGGCTTAGAGCGGTGACTGCAGGAAAATTTAATTTATGCATAGACACTGCCATATGTTAGCTACCGCACGTGCGGTTAGGGGTTAGAACATATAAAAAAAACTTAATTTTTTTTTTTTACATTTAAAAATAAAAAACAATTTGGCTTTTATTTTTTTTGGGCTACAAATTAAATATAATTTTTCCAATAGGTGGTCTATTGGAAAAATTATATTTTATTCAGATTTTTTTTCTTCTTCTTGTGGTCCGAAAGGGGGGCACGTGCGATTGTGCTGAAATGGAGGAGCCTCCACTGCTTCCACTGCAACACAGCGCAACTCTTCTACAAACAACCTCCCACGGACTAAGTGCAAGGACATCTCAGAATTAATTCCGCTTCTATTACACACCATCCGGTGACTGGGGGTAAGCGCTGTAGTTACTTTAAGCTGTGCTGTACAAATAAACATTGAACTTTGCTTTTCCCTGCTACTCTACTGACCGCAAGACTATCAGCACATGTGTATACCGTTCTGTGACAATCTAACTAATAGTGTCTAAAACTGAGAGTTACACTTCACACTGAACTGTTATATCTTACTCCAGCACTAATAGCAACACTACCTGCTTTCTGGAACTCTGCTTTTCTTTATCAAGATTTATCGTACTGGGAGCTAGCTGAACTCTTAAGATTGCTACTAAGAAATTGATTTATTTTTTATATTTCTTCTGATCCAGACTTTGTTTATGTCTATACTAATGCTGTGATGTTCAACAGCATATATGTTTTACATCATTCGTTGCCAGACAAGTTTCTGATCTGCAATTCAATTACTTGAGAATAACAACTTCACTGAAAGCAGCTTGGTCTATGCTGTTCAATAGTCCATTTGCCAAAAGTGATACAAATCATTTATTTTGCATACTCTGCAGTTGTGATCCATCCTCACTCTCTACTAAAACGTTACAGTTAGTGAGGCGGATTAGGGGTTAATAACTTTATTATAGTAGCGCTCAGGTCCGGTCGGCAGATTAGGGGTTAATAAGTGTAGGCAGGTGGAGGCGACGTTGAGGGGGGCAGATTAGGGGTTAATAAATATAATATAGGGGTCGGCGGTGTTAGGGGCAGCAGATTAGGGGTACATAAGGATAACGTAGGTGGCGGCGCTTTGCGGTCGGCAGATTAGGTGTTAATAAGTGTAGGTAGGTGGAGGCGACGTTGTAGGGGGCAGGTTAGGGGTTAATAAATATAATACAGGGGTCGGCGGTATTAGGGGCAGCAGATTAGGGTTACATAAGGATAACGTAGGTGGCGGCGCTTTGCGGTCGGCAGATTAGGGGTTAATAAGTGTAGGTAGGTGGAGGCGACGTTGTGGGGGGCAGGTTAGGGGTTAATAAATATAATACAGGGGTCGGCAGTGTTAGGGGCAGCAGATTAGGGGTACATAAGGATAACGTAGGTGGCGGTCGGCAGATTAGGGGTTAAAAAAATGTATTCGAGTGTCGGCGATGTGGGGGGACCTCGGTTTAGGGGTACATAGGTAGTTTATGGGTGTTAGTGTACTTTAGAGTACAGTAGTTAAGAGCTTTATGAACCGGCGTTAGCCCAGAAAGTTCTTAACTACTGACTTTTTCCTGCGGCTGGAGTTTTGTCGTTAGATGTCTAACGCTCACTTCAGAAACGACTCTAAATACCGGAGTTAGAAAAATCCCATTGAAAAGATAGGATATGCAATTTATGTAAGGGGATCTGCGGTATGGAAAAGTAGCGGCTGAAAAGTGAGCGTTAGACCCTATTTTGAGTGACTCCAAATACCGGCGGTAGCCTAAAACCAGCGTTAGGAGCCTCTAACGCTGGTTTTCACGGCTAACGCCAAACTCCAAATCTAGGTGAAAGTGTTTTAGTTAGTGTTGGCGATGTCGAGGAACTGGGGTTTAGGGGTTAATAGGTTTAGTTAGTGTTGACGATGTTTGGGAACTGCGGTTTAGGGGTTAATAGGTTTAGTTAGTGTTGGTGATGTCGGGGAACTGCGGTTTAGGAGTTAATAGGTTTAGTTAGTGTCGGTGATGTCGGGGAACGGCAGTTTAGGGGTTAATAGCTTTATTTAGTGATTTAGTTAGTGTCGGCTATGTCGGAGAACATAATTCTGAATATGAATAAAGAATGAATACGAAAATTCGGAAACTGATTTATTCATTTTCTGAATTTTTCGGTATTTTAGTTATAGTGCCGATTTGGAAATTCAGATTATTTGAATCTCCGCATCGGCCAAAATTCAGCCGAAAACTAAATGCGGCCAAAACAAATTGCACATGTCTAGCTTTTACCCCTTTATTAATATGCTGGGTGCATATGGGGGACATTTGTTTCCTTTTGGTAAAATTTTCAATAGAGAAATCTTGAAACAATAAAAGTATATTATTGTCAAATGTGAAGGTATCAAACTTTCTATAAAGATTCAAAATTTCAATATTATCCTGGAAATTTAACAGCTTAAAGGGACAGTCTAGTCAAAATTAAATTTTCATGATTCAGAAACTTGACTTTTATCATTAAATTTGCTTTGTTCCCTTGGTGGTATTTTTGAAAAGCTAAACCTAGGTAGGCTCATATTGATTTCTACACAGTTGAAAACCGTCTCTTTGCTCAGAGCATTTTGAAAGTTTTTCACAGTTAGTAATACTAGTTCATGTGTGTCATATAAATAACATTGTGCTCACTTCCATGGAGTTATTTAGGAGTCTACACTGATTGGCTAAACTGCATGTCTGTCAAATGCACTGAGATAAGGGGGCAGTCTGCAGAGGATTAGATATAAGGTAATCACAGAGGTAAAACATATATTAATATAACTGGGGTGGTTATTCAAAACTGGGGCATGGGTAATAAAGGGATTATCTATCTTTTAAAGCAATACAAATTCTGGTGTAGACTGTCCCTTTAAAGATACATTCTCTATTACTGGTTGTACCATTTGAGTTAAACTTTCTAGCACCCATTCTGTGCGCCCCTTTCTACGGGTGGGGGGGAAGCCTAAGGCCAAAGGGAGACTGGTGGATACAAATTTAATGAGGTCTTCGTATTCAGTGGTCTCTGGCAACCCCACTATACTTATATTATTTTGCCTGGAGCGATCTTCAAGGTCGTCCAGACGCAATTGTAAACTATTTATTTTAGTTTCCTCTTTATAAATAATAATTTCTTTGGTATAGAGCATATCTTCTAGATCCGAAATTCTATTCTCTGCCTCGAGCATTCTAGATGCAAATTGATGTACCTTTAAGTAAAGAAGTTAATTCCGCCGTAATAGTAGCTAATTCCTTCTTAATTTAATTTGTTTGGGGAGAAAAAAAATCAGCCAATTGAGACATGAGTGGTTGTGTGTCAGGTTTAGTTAGAGTTAGATCTGTACTGACATCAAGACTAGTATCAGTTACCTTGGTTTTTTATCTTTCATTTTAGCTTGCTTTCATTGAGCCGTTAAAAATGGAGCCGTAAGCTACCGAAGCAGCCAACAGCTAAAAGTAATTTACGGCTCCATTTTCGTACCAAGTTTCCATTGAAAAGGTTTCCGCTTTGCGAGCAGTCGCTCTTTTCATGTAGTTAGCGTTGTTTTAACACTTCCACCCAATGCTGTATTTCTAAAGCATGAATAATTTACTATGGTAAACCGACCTTACACTACACTTGATAACATATACTAAGCTGCATACAAGTGTGGCACTGTTTATTTTACCTGTCACTCGCTGTTAGAATAAGACTAAAAAATGAATGCATGCGCAATATCTACCGCTCAACTGCATCCCCCCACCTCAATAACTAACATATTAACCCCTAATCCACCAACCCCCATACCGCAAAGTATCTATCAAAGTTATTAACCCCTAAACCACCATCCCACCACAACACAATCTAGATATTTAAACTATTAACCACAAATTTGCCAATAACCCACATTGCAATTAACCTATTAAATCTATTAACACCTAAGCCACCAAACCCCACAACGCAAATAAATAATCACTAACTAATCACTAAGCCCCCTAACCTAACACCCCCCAAATCAGCCAATAGGATTTCAGTAGCTCTCATCCTATTGGCTGATTTGAATTTCAGGAATCAAATCAGCGAATAGGAATGCAAGGGACGCCATATTTAATTGCGTACCTTGAATTCACTATTTAGTGTATGGCGATTGCAGTGATCATATGAAGAGGATCCTCCACGCTCCATGGCTTTGTGGTTGCCGGTCTTCAGTTTCACGTTCCCGGATAAAGATAGAAGAGGTCGCCGCTTGGAAGAAGACTTCACTGCCAGACTTCAGGAACCATGAGTACCTATCTGGGGGTTTGTTATGGACCTTACACCTTAACTAGAACTCCATCTATTTAGGCAATCCACATTTCCACCTTAAGCACTAATTTAACTCAAGCACCTGTATAAAGCTTCCAGCTTCCGTTTACTCATTGCTGGTTTATTGAAGTGTTCTAGTATAACACCTCTTCAGCCTTGTGCCTACCTTTTGTGTTTAAAGTATATTACCTGAGTTTCTTTCAAGTACTATTTTTGTTATTAGTGTTTATCTACAGGAGCTGTTTTCTGCAGGAGTATCAGACGTCTTCAGCCATTGCCAGACTCAACCGCCTCCTCTCAGCATTTCACTTGCGCGCAGACTGTTTGCTAGTTATTTCCAGTGCCTGCACTAATCGGTCTATTCACACAAACAACTTGGCATTTTCCACTAAAGCAGCAGACCGTTAGTACATGCTATTTCAACCTCTGCACCCTCTCTGTATAGACTAGAGTAACACTACCTACTTGTTTCCAGTACTTGCTGCTGTGCATATGCACTGCATCATGATTTATCTGCATATCTTTTATAAAGCATATTTACCAGTATATCAGAAGTAATCTGTTTCACTCATCATTCTTTCTGGTAAAATCTCTTCTGAAGCCTGTACTTTCAGTTTCCCATATCTCTGCCTAAATATTCTTGGCCTAGTTACTGCTGATAATTATTTGACTTACAATATTTTGGTGAATATTATGAAATTTGTTCTAGATTGATTAAACTCACTAGAAAACCATCTATTACAATTGACACATACCATACTATACTTACCTGGGAGTTTGTCAGACATGTAGCCTGACCAGACAATATTTAAACAGATCATTACATAATAAACCAGCCTTACACTTTAACTATGGAACACACAGACGTGACCCCACAACTGCATAGCCTAAATAAACGCCTAGACAACCTGACACAGGCATTTAGAGACCTGCAAGTCGAAAATCAGTCTTAAGGCTTGTCCAAGGGAGGTTCTCTCTGCAAAAACAACAGGTTGAACATCAGGCTGATCCACAGGTCTCATTTCTGGAAAAAAATTCTGGTGACAGTTCCACTTTCAGACAATTCAGAAATGCTTGCCTAAATCTCTTTGATAAAGCCCAGGACTTACCCAACAGATAGGTCTAAAGTACTCACTATCCTCTCTTACCTGAGAGGTGAGCCCCGTTCTTGGGCTGATTGTTCCTATGAATCCCAGGACCCAATTTTAAATTATATGGACACCTTTTTAAAGGCAATGTCCTGTTTATATGATGATCCCTACCGGCAGATTACTGCAGAAACTAAATTAAGAAGCCTAAAACAATCAAGGTATCCAGTGGAAGAATACATCACCCAATTCAAAATTTGGGCTAGAGACTCCCTCTGGAACGAGGTGTCTCTAAAAAACCAGTTCAGGTTAGGCCTCTCTGAGGACATCAAAGATGAGCTGTCTAGAACTTGTAGTCCTGATCATTTGGAAGATCTGTACTCATTATCTATTACTATAGATAGGAGACTTAGAGAGAGAAAACAAGAAAAAACATCCTCTAGTCTCCCCACTTGTAGACAACTGCCTATTCCTCCTACAACTGCAGCAGCAATGGAACAACCTATGGAGATTAGTTTTGTTAGGGGATCACTCACACCCAAAAAGAACAGATGCTGAACCCTTAACTTTCGGCAATAACAGATTGGCCCACTCCCAACTCAAAGATTTTCTGGGGGTTTGTTATGGACCTTACACCTTAACTAGAACTCCATCTATTTAGGCAATCCACATTTCCACCTTAAGCACTAATTTAACTCAAGCACCTGTATAAAGCTTCCAGCTTCCGTTTACTCATTGCTGGTTTATTGAAGTGTTCTAGTATAACACCTCTTCAGCCTTGTGCCTACCTTTTGTGTTTAAAGTATATTACCTGAGTTTCTTTCAAGTACTATTTTTGTTATTAGTGTTTATCTACAGGAGCTGTTTTCTGCAGGAGTATCAGACGTCTTCAGCCATTGCCAGACTCAACCGCCTCCTCTCAGCATTTCACTTGCGCGCAGACTGTTTGCTAGTTATTTCCAGTGCCTGCACTAATCGGTCTATTCACACAAACAACTTGGCATTTTCCACTAAAGCAGCAGACCGTTAGTACATGCTATTTCAACCTCTGCACCCTCTCTGTATAGACTAGAGTAACACTACCTACTTGTTTCCAGTACTTGCTGCTGTGCATATGCACTGCATCATGATTTATCTGCATATCTTTTATAAAGCATATTTACCAGTATATCAGAAGTAATCTGTTTCACTCATCATTCTTTCTGGTAAAATCTCTTCTGAAGCCTGTACTTTCAGTTTCCCATATCTCTGCCTAAATATTCTTGGCCTAGTTACTGCTGATAATTATTTGACTTACAATATTTTGGTGAATATTATGAAATTTGTTCTAGATTGATTAAACTCACTAGAAAACCATCTATTACAATTGACACATACCATACTATACTTACCTGGGAGTTTGTCAGACATGTAGCCTGACCAGACAATATTTAAACAGATCATTACATAATAAACCAGCCTTACACTTTAACTATGGAACACACAGACGTGACCCCACAACTGCATAGCCTAAATAAACGCCTAGACAACCTGACACAGGCATTTAGAGACCTGCAAGTCGAAAATCAGTCTTAAGGCTTGTCCAAGGGAGGTTCTCTCTGCAAAAACAACAGGTTGAACATCAGGCTGATCCACAGGTCTCATTTCTGGAAAAAAATTCTGGTGACAGTTCCACTTTCAGACAATTCAGAAATGCTTGCCTAAATCTCTTTGATAAAGCCCAGGACTTACCCAACAGATAGGTCTAAAGTACTCACTATCCTCTCTTACCTGAGAGGTGAGCCCCGTTCTTGGGCTGATTGTTCCTATGAATCCCAGGACCCAATTTTAAATTATATGGACACCTTTTTAAAGGCAATGTCCTGTTTATATGATGATCCCTACCGGCAGATTACTGCAGAAACTAAATTAAGAAGCCTAAAACAATCAAGGTATCCAGTGGAAGAATACATCACCCAATTCAAAATTTGGGCTAGAGACTCCCTCTGGAACGAGGTGTCTCTAAAAAACCAGTTCAGGTTAGGCCTCTCTGAGGACATCAAAGATGAGCTGTCTAGAACTTGTAGTCCTGATCATTTGGAAGATCTGTACTCATTATCTATTACTATAGATAGGAGACTTAGAGAGAGAAAACAAGAAAAAACATCCTCTAGTCTCCCCACTTGTAGACAACTGCCTATTCCTCCTACAACTGCAGCAGCAATGGAACAACCTATGGAGATTAGTTTTGTTAGGGGATCACTCACACCCAAAAAGAACAGATGCTGAACCCTTAACTTTCGGCAATAACAGATTGGCCCACTCCCAACTCAAAGATTTCTAGGGTTTACAAATTTCTATAGTAGGTCCATACATGACTTTGCTGACATTTCCAAACCTCTCACAGATTTGACAAAAAAACAGAATAAGTTTATTTGGAATTTCCGTTGTCAACAAGCTTTTGACCATCTCAAAGCTATATTTGTCACATCTCCTGTTTTACAAATCCTAGATACAAATTGTAAATTTGTTCTGGAGGTAGATGCCACGGATTACGCCATAGGTTTTGTCCTCTCCCAAAGGAGAACCCTGAAGGATCCTTTACACCTGATCTCTTTTTTTTTCCAGGGTTACCTCCTCCTGAGATGAACTACCCCGTTGGGGAAAAAGAATTACTGACAATAAAGTGGTGTTCTAACCAATGGAGACACCTGTTGGAATGGATAGTACACCCCCTCATCATTTACACAGATCATAAAAATCTGCAGTACCTGCAAGCCAACCGCACTCTTTCCTCTCACCAACTACCTTGCAGTTTATACTTCTACCAGTTTTCCTTTGTTATAACATACCAACCTGGTTCAAAAAATCGTAATGTGGATGCACTATCAAGAAAAGATCAGAAACCAAATATCAACTCACAACCATCCACTGTCATCCCTAAATCCAGTATCCTATGTTTAATCCCTGATGTACTTCTGAATTTGAAGCTTCATCAACAAAATGATAAAACCAAACCTTCAAATCTTTTTCATCCAGAAAAAGATGGTATACTCTGTTTTGGTACCAGAAACTATATACCACCTACTCTTCGCAATGCAGTGTTATACACTACCCACGATTTTCCTTTAGCAGGTCATTTGGGTTACCACGAAACTTTTGATCTTCTCCACAGATCTTTTTGGTGGCCCAGCATGAGAGCTTCTGTTAAAAAGTATGTCTCCGCATGTGACATAAGCTCTACTTCAAAACCATCACATTTAAGGCCAGTTGGGCTATTACAACCCTTACCTGTTCCCGATCATCCCTGGGACACAGTGTCCATGGATTTTATTATTGAGCTTCCTAAATCTTTAGGATACACTGTCATATTTGTTGTTGTAGACCTTTTCTCTAAAATGGCCCACTTTATCCTAGCAAAATCTCTTCCTACAGCAGAATTTACGTCAGAACTGTTCCTCAAGGAAGTAATAAGTTTACACGGGCTCCCTACAACCGTTTTAAGTGATAGGGGTAGCCAATTCACATCAAAGATCCTCTGCAAATCCCTTGACATCCATCAACAACTAACAACTTCCTATCATCCACAAAAAAATGGCCAGTGTGAAAGGACCAATCAGTGGTTGTAGACAATTCCTTAGATGTTTCTGTTCTAACAGCATCCTACCTTTGTTACGCTGAATTTGCCTACAATAACACCACCAACACAAACAGTGACTATTCTCCATTTTACATAAACTCCGGTACTCACCCAAGGTTTCATCCTTTACCTCCATCTGATTCTCCTTGCTCTCAAGTTAATGACTTGATTCATTCGATTAACCAAACCTTCACTATTGTCCAGGACAATATCAAATTGGCACAAGACACTCAAAAGAAATATTACAACCTCCAACATCGTCCTCATCCTGAGTACAAGGTCAGACAGTTGGTTTGTTTGGCATCAAAAAAATCTCGGGTTACATAATCCTTGCTGGAAACTGAACAACTTTTATATTGGACCATTCCAGATCACAGCTATACTCAACTCTATGACGGTTACATTACAGTTGCCTCCCACCTATCGTATACACCTCACGTTTCACATTTCTCTGATAACACCTTGCAATTCTTCAACAACTCCTTCTACTACATCTATAGACTTTCCAATTCTAAATCATGAATATGAGGTACAAACAATTCTGGACTGGAGGCGCTACCGTGGTGAACTCCAGTACCTAATACATTGGGCAGGATACGATTCTTCTGAAGACTCATGGGAACCTACTACTAATACTTCAGCGGATCAATTGGTTTTGGTTTTCCACCAACAAAATCCAGATAGGCCTGCTCCTTGAAACCTCTATGAGGTTTCCTTGTTGGGAGTGTGTGTGTCATGGACCTTCCACCTTAACTAGAACTCCATCTATTTAGGCAATTCATATTTTCACCTTAAGCACTAATTTAACTCAAGTACCTGTATAAAGCTTCCAGCTTCCGTTTACTCATTGCTGGTTTATTGAAGTGTTCTAATATAACACCTCTTCAGCCTTGTGCCTACCTTTTGTATTTAAAGTATATTGCCTGAGTTTCTTTCAAGTATTATTTTTGCTATTAGTAATTATCTTCAAGAACCATTTTCTGCAGGAGTATCAGACGTCTTCAGCCTTTGCCAGACTCAACCACCTCCTCTCAGCGTTTCACTTGTGTGCATACTGTTTGCAAGTTAATTTCAGTGCCTGCACTAATCGGTCTATTCACAAAAACAGCTTGGCATTTTCCACTAAAGCAGCAGACCATGAGTACATGTTATTTCAACCTCTGCACACTCTCTGTATGGACTAGCGTAACACTACCTACTTGTTTCCAGAACTTGCTGCTGTGCATATGCACTGCATCCTGATTCCTCTGCATATCCTATATAATAAATGGCCAAGTATGTTTGTCAGATGCAGTCATGCGCAGTAGAGACTGCACGTGACAAACATACCTGGCAGTTTGGATCCTGATTCCTGACACTCAGCACTCAGCACAGAGCAAGGCTGAAGCGGAGTGTCAGGGAGCGTGGCCTACCAAAGTAGTCTATCTGCAGACTGGAGCGTTGCGATGGAGGCGTGGCCGGACGCAGCAAGGGGCGTGACTGGGCGCGACAAGGGGCATGGCCGGGCGGTGTCACCGCAATGGGGCGTGGGGCGTGGCCGGGCGGGGTACCGCAATGGGGGCGTGGCTAGAGAGGCAAAGGCTTTCATTTAAGACAGAGCCAGAGAACTGCGAGGGAGCAGGAGAGGGGGTGGGGAGAGGGCCAAAGAGGAGGGGAGAGGGCCAAAGAGGGGGGGGGGGGAGAAAGCCAAAGGGGGGGGGGAAAGCCAAAGGGGGGGGAAAGAGCCAAAGGGGTGGGAGAGCCAAAGAGGAGAGAGAGCAAAAGAGGGGAGAGAGCCAAAGAGGGGGGAGAGAGCCAAAGAGGGGGGGCAAAGGGGGGGAGAGCCAAAGAGGGGGGAGAGAGAGAGCCGAAGAGGAAAGAGAGCCAAAGAGGAGAGAGAGCCAAAGAGGAGAGAGAGCAAAAGAGGGGAGGGAGCCAAAGAGGGGGGAGAGAGAGCCAAAGAGGGGGGAGAGAGAGCCAAAGAGGGGGGGAGAGAACCAAAGGGGGGGAGAGAACCAAAGGGGGGGGGGAGAGCCAAAGGGGGGGGAGAGCCAAAGGGGGGGGGAGAGCCAAAGAGGGAGGGGAGAGAGAGCCAAAGAGGAAAGAGAGCCAAAGAGGAAATAGAGCCAAAGAGGAGAGAGAGCCAAAGAGGAGAGAGAGCCAAAGAGGGGAGAGAACCAAAGAAGGGGGGGAGAGAGAGAGCCAAAGAGGGGGGGAGAGAGCCAAAGAGGGGGGAGAGAGCCAAAGAGTGGGGGGGAGAGCCAAAGCGGGGGGGAGAGAGCCAAAGAGGGGGGAGAGAGAGCAAAAGAAAGGGGGGAGAGAGAGCAAAAGAAAGGGGGGAGAGAGCCAAAGAGGGGAGAGATAGAGCAAAAGAGGGGGGAGAGAGAGCAAAAGAGAGGAGAGAGAGCGCAAAGGAGAGGGGGGAGAGAAAGCAAAAGAGAGGGGGGAGAGAAAGCAAAAGAGAGGGGGGAAGAGAGGGGGGAGAGAGCAAGGGGTGGGACCGCTGTACTGCAAAAAATGGCCCGTGTACACGGGCTTTAGTACTAGTCTTTTATAAAGCATATTTACCAGTATATCAGACGTAACCTGTTTCACTCATCATTCGTTCTAATGAAATCTCTTCTGAATCCTGTACTTTCAGTTTCCCATATCTCTGCCTAAATATTCTTATTATAGTTACTGCTGATAAATATTTGACTTACAATATTTTGGGCAATAATATAACATTTGTTCTAGATTGGTTTACTCACTTGCAAACCACCTATTACAATTGACACATACCATACTATACTTACCTGGCAGTTTGTCAGACAGGTAAAGCCCGACTAGACAATATTTAAACAGATCATTACAGGGTTAGAGTTAGGCTTTTTTTTTTTTTTAAAAATGTATTTTTTTTTATTTTTTAGATTAGGGATTTGAGTGCTGTAAAAGAGCTGAATGCCCTTTTAAGGGCCATAAAAGAGCTGAATGCCCTTTTAAGGGCAATGCCCTTACAAATGCCCCTTTAGGGGCAATGGGTAGTTTAGGATTTTTTAGTGTTAGGTTTTTTTTATTTTGGGGGTTTTGTGGATGGGGTTTTACTGTTAGGGGGAACTTAGTTTTTTTAAAGGTAAAAGAGCTGTTTAATTTAGGGCAATGCCCTACAAAAGGCCCTTTTAAGGGCTATTGGTAGTTTAGTATTAGATTAGGGGGTGTTTTATTTGGGGGGGGGGTATTTTCACAGGGATTAGGTTTATTTTTTTTATTTTTGATAATTTTGTTTTTAATTTTATGTAATGTTAGACTTTTTTTATTTTCTGTAATTTTAGCTTATTTTTAAACTGTTTTTTTATTTTTAAAGTAATGTTATTTTTTTTTATTTTAATCATAATTAAGGTTTATTTTAATTTATGTAATATGGTTAATTTAGGGGGTGTTAGGTTAGGGGGCTTAGTGATTAGCTAATTGCATTGTGGGGTTTGGCGGTTTAGGAATTAGTAGATTTATTCGGTTAATTGTGATGTGGGTTAATGACGGATTAGGGGTTAATAGATTTAATAGATAGTTTGCGTTGTGGGGGTATTGCGGATTAGGGGTTTATAGTTTAAATATATAGTTTAAGTTGTGGGGCATTGCAGATTAGGGTTTAATTGCTTAAATAGTTTGTTTGCATTGTGGGGCATGGCGGTTTAGAGGTTAATACATTTATTATAAGTTTATTATAAGATGTGATGGGATGGCGAATAGAGGGGTTTTGACATGTTTGACATGATTTCAATGAGAAAAAGGTCTCAAAGAGCACCTTTTTTCTGTTTTTCACCTAGTTATTTTTGTGTTATTTTTGTTAATATATTGGCAGCCTCCAACAGTGTATTTGCGGTTTGCGCAGGCATTGGAAACCGGTTATAATGTAAAGATTAGCGGCTCCCTATACTTTGTATTGGATATGATAATGTTTTCAGCAGTTGGAGTCCGGTTGCCGAAATTGGGTTATAACGGGTCGTTGGAAGCAGTCGATAATGAGATTTACATTTACAGTGTCTTAAAAATTAAAGCAAAATACACCTGCATGCCCCATTTTTTAAATTTTTATTTATATTCATATTTTCATCTCAGGTTAGTGCACATGCGAATGTGCGATCGGGTTTGCGCACAAGTTGGATGAACGCCCATGCGATATTCTAAGTTCTTACAAGCGCATCTTGATGCACGCAAAAAGCTTAAGTCTAGCACGTTAATTAGCACTCCACTCGTAATCTGGCTCTTTGCAAGCAAAATCTAAATTGTTTTGTGGTTCATATTATCACTGCTGAGGCCAATTAAGGACATATATATGGAAGGGTTATTCTGTAGTAAGCAATTTCAATTTTCAGAAGGAGAAAACCCGCATTTTTATTTTATATTATAATCTCAAAGATATTCCTTTAATTAAACTGTTCCTGTGGGAACTTATAATATTAGTGGTGAGTGAGGTAAGATAAATATAGAGAATACAGGCTGAAGATTAATATTTGTCTTAATTACATACTTCTGACATTCAAACATAAATAAGCTTCCCTGAATGTTGCTTTTTAATATATATATATATATATATATATATATATATATATATATATACTGTGTATATATATATATATATATATATATATATATATATATATATATATATATATTGAAAAAATAACTTATTGTGTAGTTCATTAACAAATCTAGACAGGCCCAGAGGCTTGTTTTCCCACAGAAAACCTCTGAATTACATTGTTTCCAATGCAGCAAAGGATTCTGGGTAAGATATGCAAATTAAGTACACAATGACACATCTTTTTACTTCAGTCTGCTTTTCAGCAGGTTCCCTTTACGACAAAGTATCGCTGTTCACACAGCTTATAAACTTAGCTAGGGTTAGTGCAGTGATTCATAACCATCCCAGGACAGACTGTTTCGTGGTTTTTGCCACTCATCAGCTGGGAGAAGGTTAGAATCACTGCTGGGTGAAGTTGATTCCGGGAAAAATACAACATTTTAAATTAGGGGGAGATAAAAGGCGAGTTTAAAATCCTCCACTACGCACAAAATATAGAAAAAATAACTAATTGTGTAGTTCATTAACAAATCTAGACAGGCCCAGAGGCTTGCTTTCCCACAGAAAACCTCTGAATTACATTGTTTCCAATGCAGCAAAGGATTCTGGGTAAGATATGCAAATTAAGTACACAATGACACATCTTTTTACTTCAGTCTGCTTTTCAGCAGGTTCCCTTTACGCCAAAGTATCGCTGTTCACACAGCTTATAAACTTAGCTAGGGTTAGTGCAGTGATTCATAACCATCCCAGGACAGACTGTTTCGTGGTTTTTGCCACTCATCAGCTGGGAGAAGGTTAGAATCACTGCTGGGTGAAGCAGACTGAAGTAAAAAGGGGTGTCATTGTGTACTTAATTTGTATATCTTACCCAGAATCCTTTGCTTCATTGGAAACAATGTAATTCAGAGGTTTTCTGTGGGAAAACAAGTCTCTTGGCCTGTCTAGATTTGTTAATGAACTACACAATGAGTTATTTTTTCTATATTTTGTGCATAGTGGAGGATTTTAAACTCGCCTTTTAAAATATACATATACATATATACATATTCTGCTTACATGTATACTGTGTAAAAATGTGCTACTTCAACCCACCTGAGTGTCTGCAAGTGTTTTGTAAGCACTGGTGAACATTTACTTTGGATATTCCATGGAAAAAAAAAAGTCACATTATACTCTGACCAACAAATACTGGACCAGATTATGTGTGGAGCGCAAATGTTTTCAGCGAGCGATAAGGAGTTTTTCACAGGCATTTTCACTTATCAGGCCTTTAGAGCTAGTATTATGAGTTGAAAGTAAACGCGATTGTTTGATATATGGCGATTTACACTACAATGACTATGTCCTCAGAGCTCTGGTTGACAGTATAGCAAAACAAAAAAGTTGCACAAAACCCATCAAAAATACATTATACTCATAATAACACCAACTAATAAAACATATTCAAAATGAATATTGCACGAAAAAGTTATAAGGGCTCAAAGATATGAGGTGAGTTAGAAACAAAAAGGCTGCAAATAAAACTTTTTTTCATTTGATTCCGTTTTTTATATTTTATATTGATATATGTAATATTTATTGCTATTTATGTTATGTACTTGATTATATTTTAATATGCAAATACAGATTGACATTTAAATAGGAACATAACGCCAACTAGTCCTATACCTGGGCCAGCAATTAATATTATATATAACAATACATTTATAAAGTGAAGCACTTGCATTGTTTGTAAACTTTAATATCTCAATGGAAACAGTATGACATAATGTTTGAGACCTTAGCAATAGCTTTTGACAGTATATTTACCTGTTTATTTGTTTAATGGAACGATGTGTGATGAGGGGACGTGTAATGATGGAAATGCACCATCGGAAACTGTCAATAAGCATAATGGCTTCCGACATTAGTTTTTTTGCTTCCTCGACCTTGCGCAAAACCATTTATGGCTCAATGGAAACAAGCTCTGAACTATACTACAGAAAATTCTTGTAATTATAATGAGTTTTATGTCCCATTATACAGCAGAAACTGTTGTGTTAAAATGTAGTGTTAAAGTCACAGTAAACAGCTAGAGATTTTTATGTAAAATGTTTAGTTATGCAAAATGAAACAACTTTCCTAAATGTTTTTCTTATTAATGTTGCCAAGTTTTCAAACAATTTAGCTCTGAAAATTGTGGATTTTCTTATTGCCAGAACTGCTAAGTTCTCAAGGCTAACCCTTCTACATATATTTCACTATTTGGGTTTAGCAGATAACTGCAAAACAATTCATTTTATACTAACATTATGACTATGGTTAGCCTTATTGTCTGAACACTCAATCCCAGATTGGCCCCTGTCAATTGGGTGGTATAGTTTAGTTATTGAAAAACATTTACAGCAAAAAAATATTGTATTCTATATCAATGCAACATAAAAGTTTTTTAAATACAAGGTGTGTACTGTCACTTAAATATGTCACGTGTTTTGTCTCACAACTTTTTTGGCAACTTAAAGTGAAGGTAAAGTTAGGCACTTTGCTCTCCTCAGTTCTATAGTTGATTTAAAATGAATAGGAGTTTCATTCATGATTTTGTACTAATTTTGATATAAATGCCATTTTCGCCTCAAATTAAGTCTATATTTTCAGACTTACAATTCAACCCGTTTTTTGTCTCTCATTTTACTTCCTGATGACGTTTTAACATCGACCAATTTACTTTCCATTAGGCGGCCGTGAGGCCGACGTCATCCGCCTATGTGTTGAATTGCGCATGCGGCAAATCTGTTTTGACATCATTGTTTAGGAAGCGCGTTCACGATTCACACATGCACACACCTTTTCTTTGAGAACAGCAGAGGATGTCATCAGTTTAGACTGCGTCTCGGCAACTAGGTCTCCCCCGCGATTCACGCATGCGCTTTGTACACCGGATCATCACAGAGTCGCATGCGCATTGAAGTTAAGATCTGCAATTCACGCATGCGCAATGTGCACTGTGCTTGTGAACGCTCATTTGACCTACGTATAGAGCGGGTGGGACCGCTCTATACGTCAACACACAGAAGCATAGGAAGTGGAAGATAGGCGGAGCATGAAGGATAACGGTAGGAGAAATTAAATTTAAAATAAAAGTCAAAATTCACATAATTAAAATAAAAAAATATGGCGATCTTAATATTTTTAATGTATACAATACCTGGATGTATTGTAAAGGGCTAACATTTACTTTCACTTTAATACTTTATTTATTTAGAAAAGATTCACATAAGCTTAATTTAACTGCATCAAACTTGAGTAAGGTGTCTATAAATTAATTCCTGATAGAAACTGTGGACTAAAGCATATCAGGTACTTATGTTTATCTATTTGACTAATGAAGCTACCATAATTACTTTTCAAACAAATACAGAAAAGCAAAAAATGTTGAAGACAAATGAATGCATTTTAGTGATGAGATTATTAGACTGCCATGCTAAGACATATTCATTTTGTTTCTTTAAAATGCAAATTATTAAAATATAAAAAGTTTAAACTATGGCAAAGATCATTAGAGCGTTTTTTAAACACTAGGGTTTACCAGTGTTACAACTAAAGGGGGCTTTCCATCATGAACGATAAAAAGCTTCATGCTGAAAATTCCTTTATTTGCAGGCAGCATATGCTACACTGAGCACCTCCGGTCTCCCACAGCAGAATGCTATTTTATCCGTGACGTGATGTTATGCAATAGCTTGCTAGCCATCCGGCATAATGCCGATTGGACTGCAAGGCTATTAACAAGAGGTGGAAATATCACCTCTTTGAAAAGATAGCATTGGGCCGTGAACGACCAGAGGCACTCAGCGCAGTATAAGCTGCAGGCAAATATAAGAACTTTCAGCATAAAGCATTTTATACAATTTAAAAAGTTTTTCTAAAGAATAAATGCCTATGAGGCATATTTAAGAAATGTCTTGCGGACCTGATCCGACAGTGCGGATCAGGTCCGCAAGACATCGCTGAATGCGGAGAGCAATACGCTCTCCGCATTTAACATTGCATCAGCAGCTCACAAGAGCTGCTGGTGCAACACCGCCCCTTGCAGACTCGCGGCCAATGGGCCACCAGCAGGGGGTGTCAATTAACCCGATCGTACTCGATCATGTGGAATTGTTGCGATTCTTGTCCTCCTGCTCAGAGCAGGCAGACAGGGTTATGGAGCAGCGGTCTTTGTGACCGCTGCTTCATAACTGCTGCTTCTGGCAAGTCTAAAGACTCGCCTGAAACACGGGCCGTCAAGCTCCTTTCGGAACTTGAAAGATAGGCCCCTATATCTATAATTTACATTGAAAACTATGTTATATTTAACTACAGTGGTAAGACTTATTTGTTTTGTTCTTTTTAAAACCTGAATACCGAAATAATGGGAAGAAATGTGTTATAATCAGAAAAGTTATCTTTCACTATATATCTTACATTTGGCAAGTTTACAAAGGCTGTTTACAATGGATGTTTCAGCCGTCATTGGGTTGGTGAATGCTGGTGAAGTTGCAGTTGTCCTCATTGTTAAGGTGAGATCAAATTCAATAGTTATCGAGGTTCAGATTAAGACTGAAGTTCCGATATTCAAAATATCTGCGTTCTGTCGGGAATATACTAAAAAAAGGTGTGATGGGGGCGTGATGTCACCACCCACGTCGCTGACATCACTGCTCGACGGCATTTTATTGCGGAGGGGAGGGCCCTATTCAAAGTGTGCCTACATGTTGCAAACAGCGCACTCACTGAAAATAAAAGTAGTTTCCATGTAGGCACACTTCAAATATTGCCGTGGGGGTCTAAGTTTATTTACACTGACATTAAATAGCTCAGGCCATATTGTCTCAGCATCTGGTAGCTTGCAAGAAAAACATAGCCACTATCCTCCTCCCAACCTGCACTTCTCTTATTTGATCATATCAATCTTGTGTCAGTGTGTCCAAAGCAAAGTGCAGGCTACCCCCATTAGCACGCATCGCTAAATCCCCTTGAACATATATATGTCACGGCTAACCTAAACTCCCCCTACACCGCCCAGTTAACTCCCCCTGACACACCCCTGGTACGCTCAGCTATGTCTCTAATACCGTCTACACTTTCATCATGTGTAAACAAAACTCCCCTGGAATGCCCCAGCTAACTGCCTACTGTCAAAAAATAAATCAATATAATAAACTAAACTATAAATCTTAAACTTCCCAATTATATCTATGAAGCTAAGCCACAAAAGTTATCACCAATGTTTATAAAATGTGTCACAGAGATGCGCTAAAACACCGGTGGCCAACCACCGGAGGACTGGCAAAACCTCTCCGGCCTATCTGGTGGCGGACCACAATTGAGCCTCTGACCATGGCTGGCAGCCTATCCGGGCTCCAGGAATTCAGAGCCAGATTGCAATTATGCCCCGGATCGCCGCTGGCTGATGACCACGGGAAGACCAACAAAACCACTCCGGCCTATCCGGGCTTCTGGAACACAGTGCCCTACTGTAATTGAGCCCCGGTCTGCTGCTGTGGCAATTTGATGAGGCACCTAGGGATACCACTTGTTTGGGGGTGCTACCTTCTGGGAGAATGGGGGACACTTCAAATCTGGTCCCCCAGTCCTCCCAGAAGGTAGCACACCAATCAAGGGGTATCCCTAGGTGCCTCATCAAATTGCAGACAACATACTAAAAGACAGACTTGAACCCTATCCAACTTACTCTTTTAAGTAGCAGCGACCAGGACTCAATTCCAGTCTGGTGTTGCATTCCAGAAGCCGGTTAGGCCAGAGAGGTTTTGCTGGTCCTCTGGAATTTACCTCATCTCCATGACAAAATATGCATTGTCATATACAATGTTGAATATTTAGAGTATTGGAGTTATCTTAAAGGGGATTTAATTGTTAATTGCTATCATTTCAAACATAAATGTATATTCGAAAATATATGATTATGTTAAAAATAATAGCAAGCAAACATTGACATCCTTTTAAGATATCTACAATACTTTAAACAATATGCATTGTACATGACAAAGCCTATTTAAACATTGACCCCTAATCTGCCATAACCTAAAACTAACTGTATATGCTAAGACCCTACACATAAAAATCTAATTAAAGACAGTATAATTAATATTATAGATCTTCATAAATGCATGCCTGTTATGTAAAAATATAATTAAATTATACTGACTGCGATAAAATAAATATGTATTAAAATATATATCTATGTTATCACTAAAAAAATACAACAAGCTAACATAAATACATTTTAATGTATATGAAATACTTATGCAACATACAGCATAAATGCTTAAATATTGAATATCAATGCAAATCTATACTTCATTATATCTACAATATTTGAAATAAAATGCATGGTCATGTATAATTTGTAATTAGTTTAAGTATTGGATATATAAATTAAAATGTAGATATCCATACTTAATGCATTTATTATTGTATATAATTTTTTTTTTTTTAAATAGATATTTATGTTTTTAAAAGACAGCTGCATTATCATTTTAGTATCACATAACTGCATGCCTGTTATGCAAGAAAACAACGATAATGGTAATGCCTTTTGTAACACGAAATATACATTTAGAAATATATATTTATATTTTAGGTTAAAAGGGAGAGTGCTACACACTGAAAAACGATTGCTTACTTTGTTGCAATCAGTTATACATATTTATTTTTTATATATGTCGCTTTATATATGCTTAGTATCTTATTGCTTGGTTTATGCTGAACTGCATCTGTTTTCAGAAACGAAAAAGGTTGTTTGATACTATTTAAACAGCGCTGTATACAGCAGATACAAACTTGAAACACACAATGTATATAAAAAAACACTTTATTTTCTTGACAAATCATGTCTTGGAACATTTTACAAAATATAAAAATAGTTCTAACAAATACCTATTCACAAAGCAATTGTATTAACGATGCTCTTGTGTATAGTTGTTGCTTTAATTTTAGCACATTTGCTAAAAAAAACGCCTATTTGCGTGCCTTTAAACAAATACCTGTTGTATAAGGTATACCGGAGCACTAATGTACTCATGTTCACACAATTTGTGAATTCACATCATAAGTATATGTGGTATTTTAAAAAACATTTAAAACCTCAAAATACTCTGTGAAATATAGAGCGAAAGAAACTGCAAACACTTGCCTGGCCAGACTCTGTGTTTTGAAAAAATAAATACATATTAATTTATGTACAATAGTTAATGCATCATACATAAGAAAGCATAATATTTTAAAAATTATAGATACTTGCAGTATTAGCCACTAAGCTGCCTTAACCTAATCACCTAATCAACCCCCATACAAGTATGGGGGTGGTTAGCTGATTAAGACTTAATAAATGATAACTTTCAATTGCCTAATCAATCCTAGGGATGGGTGAATGTGTTTATATCCGAATTCGAATGTTAGAACGAATGTTATTGTAGAAATTCAATTTACATAATAAAATTCTGATAAGAACGAATATTCTTAAAAAGTCGATTTTCGAATGTTATTTACAGTTTTCGAATGTCCCATTCGAATTTGAATGTTACATTCGAATATCACATTCAAATTCGAATATTACATTTATAAAACACAATTGTAGACTAGAAACATGATTTAGAATGTCACATTTGAATCGAATATCACGTTCGAATCAAATGTCACATTCAAATTCGAATATTACATTTATAAAACACCGTATTAGACTAGAAATACTATTTCTAATTCGAATGTCACATTTGAATCGAATATCACATTCGAATCGTATATCACATTTAAAACACAGTATTAGACTAGAAATACTATTTAAAATTTGAATGTGACATTCGAATTCAAATGTAGCATTTGAATTTGAATATTACATTTATTAAACACAGTTGTAGACTAGAAATACTATCTCAAATTTGAATGTCACATTCAAATTTGAATGCCCCATTCAAATTCGAATGTCATATTCAAATTCGAATATTACATTTCGAAATTGAATGAATACATAGCTAAATATTCTATTATTCGAACGAATATTTTCAAATTTTATTGAAAAATTCGAAAACGATAATTTGAAAATAGAATGTTAGAATGTTATATAAACATTCGAAATTCGATTAGAACGAATGTATCAAAAAAAATAAAAAAATCAAATTTTTAGAAACATTCGCCCATCCCTAATCAACCCCCATACAGGTAGTAGTTAGATCAGTGGTTCCCAAACTTTTTCGGTTCACGGTGCACTTAATGTTTGAAGATAGAACTAAGTCAAACCATAGTTCTATATTACATACCTGACAGTTACAGTGCTCAGTTGGTGGCTTGGTGCAATTAGTTATATAAAAAAGTTAAATGCAAATTATCAAACTTTTACACTTAAATTAATAAAATCAGAAGGAATTGTTGTCATATTTACAATATTTCTGCTTCTTCACACACCTGCCACTAGTTTGTGGTGCATCCTCTTCATTTCAGTCCTAGTGTGCCTATTAAAGTTCAATAAAAGCTTGTGCATTTTTAGGAGAATAATTACTATGTACTCGCAGAACAATCTAATCATTAAATACACATGATAACTGACATCTGGGTGAGTTCATTCGGTTCTATTTTCTAAAGGATACTATGCGGTCTCATCAGTAGCACACTATTTATGAATGAACCGATCATAGCACCGGGGAAAAACTTAGAAAAAGTGTTGGATATTGTTATTTTTGTATTTTCATAATTAGACTTAAAATACATTTTATTATAACGGTGGTATTATTATTATTTCTATATATTTTGAATTATTTTTGTATTTGTTATGGGTGCAGCAGATGTCTAATATTTGAATATTTTGTGGCGCCCCTGTAGGCCAGTCAGAGCGCACCAGGGTGCCGAGGCGCACAGTTTGGGAACCGCTGGGTTAGATGATTAAGGCCTAATAAATGGTAATGCTTAAATAATCATCCAATCAACCATTATACAGGTATGGGGATAGTTAGGAGATTAAGGCCTAATAAATGGTAACCATCAATAATCACCCAATCAACCCCCATACAGGTATGGGGGTGGTTAGGAGATTAAGGCCTATAAAATGTTAACTAGCAATAATCACCAATCAAAGTGCATACAGGTCGGGGGGGGGGGGTTAGGAGATTAACACCTACAAAATACTAACTAACAATAATCACCCAATCAACCCCCATACAGGCTTGGGGGTGGTTAGGAGATTAAGGCCTAAACTGCCACCTCCCAACACAAACTAGAACTACACTATCACCTACCCACCACCTCTAAACGAACCCCCCTCTAAATTAACAAAAAAAAGCTCTTAGAAAAAAAACTACACTATTCAAAATAAAAAAAATAATTATACCTAACACTACCCTACATGCCCCATAAAATACCCCCCCCCCAAAGTGCCCTAAAGTGATCTTAGCTCTTTTGCACACAAAAAGTTACAAAAAAAACCCACCCACATTAAAGTAACCCTCCACCACCCAAAATAACAAAATCTAACTGTAAAAAAACCTAGCCTACAAAATAAAATTAAAAATAACAAACCTTATTCTTAAAAATGAAAAATTCACCCCCGAAAATCCCTATCTAACCCCAAAATTTGGGCCCCTTAGAACCAATCTCCCCAGTCAGAAGAGACCGGGGAGATTGAAATTCTCCACCTAAGAGGTGGAGAACAGGGCAGAGAGTCAACTTGAGAAATCCTGACTGTAGGTTCTCTTGTGGGAACCTGCAATTAAAATGGGATGGAAGGGCTTGATAAATCAAGCCCTATAAGTCTTTTTTGTAGAAACTCATAGTCACTATTTTTTTCAGTTCAAACCAAAATGGAAACAGTCCTTTCAAAAACATTAGAAATAAATGTTGTTTAAAAGCAAAATTAAGGCTAAGCAATCTCCAATAAAAACACAATTTTAATAACGCCAGTACTGTTAGTGACAAACAAGACTTGCAATCAAATTTGTATTAAAAATAAAAATATGCCATTTGAATATGTTGGTGTCCAGAAGAGACTATAGAAGTATGTCCATCATGCCAAGATACCTATAGCATTCATATGGTTACTGAGTGTTGATGATGTACTGTGATGGCAATAAGTTAATGTCACGCATGCAAATTATTTTGGGAGCTTTTTGGTCTGAAAGCAAAACATGTTTTCTGGAGCTAATAGACAATAGCTTGTGATAGACCACAGTATTTGAACAAAATATTATATGACATTTAGACATGTGCATACTTCGTATTTAGAACATCTGTCACCTGTGTTGTTTGGTATTTGTTTTGCTTTAAACAAAATAAATATTGACCATTTATGAAATATTTACATTTGTTTTCATTAAAGTTCACCTGTAGTGACTTAAATACTCACTTAAAGGGCCATAATACCCAAATGTTTAAACACTTGAAAGTGATGCAGCATAGCTATAAAAAGCTGATTAGAAAATATCACCTGAACATCTCTATGTAAAAAAGAAAGATATTTTACCTCAAAAGTTCCTCAGTAGCCACCTCCCATTGTAAAGGATTTCTAAGCAGCATTTTAGTGTGTTTGTCCTGGGACATCTGAAGGGACTAGCATCGTGCACTCTCATATTATTTCACCAATCAGGTAAAGGAAGCTTACTATGAAATCTCATGAGAGTTAAGTCAAATCTCATGAGATCACAGTAAGAGTTCATGACCTCAGCACTGCTGATGCTGATTGGCTGCTGTTCATTTCTTCATTTTTTTAAATTTGTTTACCTGCAGCTGGGAGCAGTTGAGTATAACTTTTTACACAGAACTTACTCTGCTGAGCTGAGGAAATTGTGAGGTAAAATATCTTCCTTTTTTACATAGAGATGCTCAGGTGATATTTTCCTGTCAGCTTTTTACAGTTATACTGCATCAGTTTCAAGTGATTTAGCATATGAGTATTATGTCCCTTTAAGCTTGCTTGAAAGCCACACTAACCTGCTCCTCTTATTCACAAGCCTTGACCGCGCTAACATGACGCTTAGCAAGGACCTTTGCCTTTAGTGCAGGATCTGCCGTGCTAAGCTTCCTGTTAGCGTGGCCAGAGCACTGTGAATAAGAGGAGCAGTTAGCGCAGCCCTCCAGTGCACATAGATAAGTATTTTGAACTTTGTATAGGAAACAAATTAATTCTGTTGAATTTGTCATTATTCCTTTGTTTTCTTTAAATTTCATGTTGCATTCTTTTGGATATTTGTCTCGTTAAAACGAGACGAATATCAGTGTTTCATTAAAGGGACACTGAACCCAAAAATTTTGTTTTGTCATTCAGAAAGAGCATGCAATTTTAAGCAACTTTCTAATTTACTCCCATTATCAATTTTTCTTTGCTCTCTTTCTATCTTTATTTGAAAAAGAAGGCATCTATGCTTTTTTGGGTTCAGTACTCTGCACAGCAATTTTTTATTGGTGGGTGAATTTATCCACCAATCAGCAAGGACAACCCAGGTTGTTCACCAAAATTGGGTCGGCATCTAAACTTACATTCTTGCATTTTAAATAAAGATACCAAGAGAATGAAGAAAAAATGATAATAGGAGTAAAATAGAAAGTTGCTTAAAATGTCATGCTCAATCTGAATCATGAAAGAAACATTTTGGGTACAGTGTCCATTTAAAGAATGTCCATTCATTACCAAAATGAACGCACATGTCTAATGACCTTCCTTTGTATCTTGTAGCACATTATATGGTACACATCATTATAAAAATTAATTTATTTATTTTCCTTCTGACTCTTAGAAATTAGCATAAAAAGCCAAAAAACTATATTAGTTGCTTGATTTTTAATTATGTCTTGGCATTTGATTGCAGTAAAAACATGTTAATTAAAATAGGGATTTAAGACCACCCAAAGCTTTTAGAAAAAAAAATCTTTTATATATAATAAAGCGGCACTGTAGGCAAAATAACTCATAGGGATCTAAAACACTTATTGCCTGCTATGAGTCCAACAGAAAAACAAAGCTATGCAAATCACTATAAAGGATCCAATTCGTCTAGTAAAGTATTTAAAAAAATATAGTTAGTAGTGTAATTATGAATTCACTGTTCCAAAAAAAATATTAAAAAAAATTAAATAATGATAGCATAATTATATAAATATATCATTTTAATGGTTCATGTATTTTTTTTCTTGTTTTAGTTAGAATGTTACTTTTTTTAGGGGGAGGTAAAATCTAATTAAGGGGTAAATTACAATTCCTTTAGAAAATGTAGGCCTAGATTTAGAGTTGGGCGGTAGCCGTGAAAACCAGCGTTAGAGGCTCCTAACGCTGGTTTTAGGCTACCTCCGGTATTTGGAGTCATTAAAAAAAAGGTTTAACGCTCACTTTTCAGCCGCGACTTTTCCATACCGCAGATCCCCTTACGTAAATTGCGTATCCTATCTTTTCAATGGGATTTTTCTAACTCCGGTATTTAGAGTCGTGTCTGAAGTGAGCGTTAGAATTCTAACGACAAAACTCCAGCCGCAGAAAAAAGTCAGTAGTTAAGAGCTTTCTGGGCTAACGCCGGTTCATAAAGCTCTTAACTACTGTACTCTAAAGTACACTAACACCCATAAACTACCTATGTACCCCTAAACTGAGGTCCCCCCACATCGCCGCCACTCGATTAAATTTTTTTAACCCCTAATCTGCCGACCGCCACCTACGTTATACTTATGTACCCCTAATCTGCTGCCCCTAACACCGCCGACCCCTATATTATATTTATTAACCCCTAACCTGCCCCCCACAACGTCGCAGCCAGCTACCTACAATAATTAACCCCTAATCTGCCGACCGCAAAGCGCAGCCACCTACGTTATACTTATGTACCCCTAATCTGCTGCCCCTAACACCGCCGACCCCTATATTATATTTATTAACCCCTAACCTGCCCCCCACAACGTCGCAGCCAGCTACCTACAATAATTAACCTCTAATCTGCCGACCGCAAAGCGCAGCCACCTACGTTATACTTATGTACCCCTAATCTGCTGCCCCTAACACCGCCGACCCCTATATTATATTTATTAACCCCTAATCTGCCCCCCTCAACGTCGCCTCCACCTGCCTACACTTATTAACCCCTAATCTGCCGAGCGGACCGCACCGCTATTATTATAAAGTTATTAACCCCTAATCCGCCTCACTAACCCTATAATAAATAGTATTAACTCCTAATCTGCCCTCCCTAACATCGCCGACACCTAACTTCAAACATTAACCCCTAATCTGCCGACTGGAGCTCACCGCTATTGTAATAAATGTATTAACCCCTAAAGCTAAGTCTAACCCTAACACTAACACCCCCTAAGTTAAATATAATTTTAATCTAACGAAATTAATTAAATCTTATTAAATAAATTATTCCTATTTAAAGATAAATACTTACCTGTAAAATAAATCCTAATATAGCTACAATATAAATTATAATTATATTATAGCTATTTTAGGATTAATATTTATTTTACAGGTAACTTTGTATTTATTTTAACCAGGTACAATAGCTATTAAATAGTTAAGAACTATTTAATAGCTAAAATAGTTAAAATAATTACAAATTTACCTGTAAAATAAATCCTAACCTAAGTTACAATTAAACCTAACTCTACACTATCAATAAATTAATTAAATAAAATACCTACAATTACCTACAATTAAACCTAACACTACACTATCAATAAATTAATTAAATACAATACCTAAAAATAACTACAATGAAATAAACTAACTAAAGTTACAAAAAATAAATTTAATAAAATAAAATAAAATTACTAAAGTTCAACGCTCTTTTACCTTACCAGCCCTGAACAGGGACCTTTGCGGGGCATGCCCCAAGAAGTTCAGCTCTTTTGCCTGTAACAAAAAACATACAATACCCCCCCCCAACATTACAACCCACCACCCACATACCCCTAATCTAACCCAAACCCCCCTTAAATAAACCTAACACTAAGCCCCTGAAGATCTCCCTACCTTGAGTCGTCTTCACCCAGCCGAGCCAAATTCTTCATCCAAGCGGAGCAAGAAGAGGTCCTCCATCCGGTAGAAGTCTTCATCCAAGCGGGGCAGAAGAGGTCTTCCATCCGATTGAAGTCTTCATCCAAGCGGGATCTTCTATCGTCATCCATCCGGAGCGGAGCGGCAGGATCCTGAAGACCTACGACGCGGAACATCCATCCTGGCCGACGACTGAACGACGAATGACGGTTCCTTTAAATGATGTCATCCAAGATGGCGTCCCTCGAATTCCGATTGGCTGATAGGATTCTATCAGCCAATCGGAATTAAGGTAGGAATATTCTGATTGGCTGTTAAATCAGCCAATCAGAATCAAGTTCAATCCGATTGGCTGATAGGATCAGTCCCCCCACTTGGGCTTGGATCAGGACATCGGAGGAGCTCTTCTGGATCGATCAGTGAACCTGGTATGGTGAAGATAAGGTAGGAAGATCTTCAGGGGCTTAGTGTTAGGTTTATTTAAGGGGGGTTTGGGTTAGATTAGGGGTATGTGGGTGGTGGGTTGTAATGTTGGGGTGGGGGTATTGTATGTTTTTTTTTACAGGCAAAAGAGCTGAACTTCTTGGGGCATGCCCCGCAAAGGGCCCTGTTCAGGGCTGGTAAGGTAAAAGAGCTTTGAACTTTAGTAATTTAGAATAGGGTAGGGCATTTTTTTATTTTGGGGGGCTTTGTTATTTTATTAGGGGGCTTAGAGTAGGTGTAATTAGTTTAAAATTGTAATATTTTTCTTATGTTTGTAAATATTTTTTTATTTTTTGTAACTTAGTTCTTTTTTATTTTTTGTACTTTAGATGGTTTATTTCATTGTAGTTATTTGTAGGTATTTTATTTAATTAATTTATTGATAGTGTAGTGTTAGGTTTAATTGTAACTTAGGTTAGGATTTATTTTACAGGTAATTTTTTAATTATTTTAACTATTTTAGCTATTAAATAGTTCTTAACTATTTAATAGCTATTGTACCTGGTTAAAATAAATACAAAGTTACCTGTAAAATAAATATTAATCCTAAAATAGCTATAATATCATTATAATTTATATTGTAGCTATATTAGGATTTATTTTACAGGTAAGTATTTATCTTTAAATAGGAATAATTTATTTAATAAGAGTTAATTAATTTCGTTAGATTAAAATTATATTTAATTTAGGGGGGTGTTAGTGTTAGGGTTAGACTTAGCTTTAGGGGTTAATACATTTATTAGAATAGCGGTGAGCTCCAGTTGGCAGATTAGGGGTTAATAATTAAAGTTAGGTGTCGGTGATGTTAGGGAGGGCAGATTAGGGGTTAATACTATTTATTATAGGGTTAGTGAGGCGGATTAGGGGTTAATAACTTTATTATGATAGCGGTGCGGTCCGCTCGGCAGATTAGGGGTTAATAAGTGTAGGCAGGTGGAGGCGACGTTGTGGGGGGCAGATTAGGGGTTAATAAATATAATATAGGGGTCAGCGGTGTTAGGGGCAGCAGATTGGGGGTACATAAGGATAATGTAAGTAGCGGCGGTTTACGGAGCGGCAGATTAGGGGTTAAAAATAATATGCAGGGGTCAGCGATAGCGGGGGCGGCAGATTAGGGGTTAATAAGTGTAAGGTTAGGGGTGTTTAGACTTGGGGTACATGTTAGAGTGTTAGGTGCAGACGTAGGAAGTGTTTCCCCATAGCAAACAATGGGGCTGCGTTAAGAGCTGAATGCGGCTTTTTTGCAGGTGTTAGGTTTTTTTCAGCTCAAACAGCCCCATTGTTTCCTATGGGGGAATCGTGCACGAGCACGTTTTTGAGGCTGGCCGCGTCCGTAAGCAACTCTGGTATCGAGAGTTGAAGCTGCGTTAAATATGCTCTACGCTCCTTTTTTGGAGCCTAACGCAGCCTTTATGTGGACTCTCAATACCAGAGTTATTTTTATGGTGCGGCCAGAAAAAAAGCCAGCGTTAGCTACGCGGGTCGTTACTGACAAAACTCTAAATCTAGCCGTTATTAAATTACATCTCCAAAATGCCAATAGACTGTAATAGTATTTTTCTTTTGATAATAATTAGATACATTTTTTCGAAAGGATCGCAATCAACCCCAAAAATGAATACATGATGAATCATTTAGGGTAAAAAAAATATCAAATAATACGTTTTAAAATACCTTCAATTCATACATTTAATGAATGGCATACTGTTTTGATGTACAGAATGGCTTCTGGTTCCTCAAACACATATTAGTCTTAGTTATTTCAAGTTCAAATTGGTAATTTTATTATATTTTATAGTTGACACCATTTTACTTTTATTGAAAAGAAATAAAAATCAAATCTGAATTCCCAATGGAAAGATTTCATTATGTAAAAAAAAAAAAAAAAAAAAAAATCCTGTGCACTTCAAGTATTTGTACCTGCTTTTCCTGTAATTTATGGGTTTTTTTTCACTTCCCCCAGACAAGCTGGAATACATTCTGAGGATTTCATAACCTTGAATTTCCTACATGTAGCCCAGTAATTGTTTGATCAGTTTAGGGGCTCATTCATTTCTGTCCCTAATTGGCAGCAGCAAAAGAGATAAGATAATGAAGAGTGAAGAATGAATCAATTCAAGGGCTCTGTTCCTGATATACAAAACATTTCAAATATTGACCACACAATGTTTTGAATGCTTTTAAGATATTGATTTTCTGTGCTATTTCACGGATTATTTATTTCCAATACACCTTTAACCACGTGTCTCCTTTCTTTCTTTCTTTCTTTTTTTTTCTTCTTTCTTTCTTTCCCTATAGAAATAAAACTAAAATGTTGGTTGTAACCTTTGTGGGATTTCTCTTTAACCTTTGATTTCTCAATCTGTTGCTTACATTAAAATAGGTTGTAGGAAATAGCTCTTTCAAAGAACAGACAGAAACTTATCAACACATAATGCATTTTCACCACTTGAAGACAATAAAATTCAGTGCCTTTCTAAAGGAAACAAACCATATAGCACTGGAAATATAATAAAAAAAAAAGTATAATTTATTTGATGTGTAGATAGCAAAAACACTTTACCAAATGTATGATTCAGAAGCACTGAATGTATGAAAAATAATCTATAATATATGAGATATCTGTGGGCAACATTGGATAAGGTTTCTAGCATCATTGTGAGAGGGATGCTTCCCTGTCAGCATTTACCATTGCACAAGCAATTATTTGTTCAGCAACACCCCATGTAGGGTTTGCCAATCATCCCAGCTGGATCTCACCTCTGCTTCTTATCTAGCGGGCCTGCATTCAAGCTTACTCTAATAGAGCCCCAAAGGTGTATACACCGCTTCATACGCGGAGATCACAGAGTACAAGAAATATACTGTTGTGCACCTGTTGTTTACACAAGTTGTTTTACTGATAAAGTTTAGCTTGAAATCTAAAGATTAGAAAAAAAAATAACACTTTGAGATTGCTTTATAAAATAAGTATTTTGTTTCCTTTTCCTTTAATTGTGGGTTTCTCATTTCACAAGCCTAACCATGTAACATATCTGTTTCTAAGAAGAGTGAAAAAATACTAGTAAGAATGGAAGTTTTGCCAACAAAAATATTTTTTTTTACTCTGATAACAAATCCAAACTGGCTATTTTAAAAGATATGGGTGCTAAAGATCCACGTGGTGAATTCTATGGGCTCCATTTATTGAAATCATACAGATCTGATACAATCAGTATGATTGACAGCTCCTGCTAGTGGCCAATTTGCCACTAGTAAGCAGGGTACGTCATTGTACAAGCATTTCTAGTCAAAAGCTTGTGCAATGATAAATCCAGACCTCCGCTCGACATTTGATAAATGGACCCCTATGTGTTAACAAACAAATTGTTGCAGAGACTGGAGCAATATATAAAAATTCACTGCAATCAGAAAAATTCACAAGGAGAATGAACAAATATACAAAAAGAATTAGAAGTTATATTAATATACCATTTACCTCTGTGATTACCTTGTATCGAAGCCTCTGCAGACTGCCCCCTTATTTCAGTTCTTTTGATAGAATGGCATTTTAGCCAGTCAGTGACCTCTCATAAGTTACTCCACGGGCGTGAGCACAATATTATCTATATGGCACACATGAAATAACACCCTATATCTGTGAAAAATGGTCAAATGCATTCAGATAAGAGGCGGCATTCAAGGGCTTAGAAATTAGCATATGAGCCTACCTAAGATTAGCTTTCAACCAAGAGTACCAAGAGAACAAAGAAAATTTGATGATAAAAGTAAATTGGAAAGTTATTACATGTCCTATCTGAATCACGAAAGTTTAAGTTTGACTAGACTTTCCCTATAAATAAAACATTTTTCCTTTCACCTTATCTTTTAATAAATTCAATGTATCTTTTTTTTTTGTTTCTGTCTAAAGGTGATCACAGATAAGAAGCACATATGTTAAACATAAATTTTATAGTGTAAGGTCGGATTACCATAGTAACAAACTTTTAATGGCTTTATTTTTGAGAAATCATTGGATGGAAGCATTAATACAATGTTAACTTACACCTACACATAAAGAGCAACTGCACACATTACACAATATTTGTTTAATGAAAACCTGGTACTAAAATGAAGCCGTTGGTGCTTTGATAGTTTACGGCTTCATTTTTACCTATGTAATGGAAACGAGCCCACAGTTTGCAAATTGTAACTTCTTACACACATCACAGGGACTTTGAGTATGATATTATAATATTCTTTCGGCTAGATTTAGAGTTTTGTCGGTAACGACCCGCGTAGCTAACGCTGGCTTTTTTCTGGCCGCACCTTTAAAATAACTCTGGTATTGAGAGTCCACAGAATGGCTGTGTTAGGCTCCAAAAAAGAAGCGTAGAGCATATTTAACGCAAATTCAACTCTCGATACCAGAGTTGCTTACGGACGCGGCCAGCCTCAAAAACGTGCTCGTGCACGATTCCCCCATAGGAAACAATGGGGCTGTTTGAGCTGAAAAAAAACCTAACACCTGCAAAAATGCCACGTTCAGCTCCTAACGCAGCCCCATTGTTAGCTATGGGGAAACACTTCCTACGTCTGCACCTAACACTCTAACATGTACCCCGAGTCTAAACACCCCTAACCTTACACTTATTAACCCCTAATCTGCCGCCCCCGCTATCGCTGACCCCTGCATATTATTATTAACCCCTAATCTGCCGCTCCATAAACCGCCGCTACTTACATTATCGATATGTACCCCTAATCTGCTGTCCCTAACACCGCCGACCCCTATATTATATTTATTAACCCCTAATCTGCCCCCACAACGTCGCCTCCACCTGCCTACACTTATTAACCCCTAATCTGCCGAGCGGACCGCACCGCTATTATAATAAAGTTATTAACCCCTAATCCGCCTCACTAACCCTATAATAAATAGTATTAACCCCTAATCTGCCCTCCCTAACATCGCCGACACCTAACTTCAATTATTAACCCCTAATCTGCCGACTGGAGCTCACCGCTATTCTAATAAATGTATTAACCCCTAAAGCTAAGTCTAACACTAACACCCCCCTAAATTAAATATAATTTAAATCTAACAAAATAAATTAACTCTTATTAAATAAATTATTCCTATTTAAAGCTAAATACTTACCTGTAAAATAAATCCTAATATAGCTACAATATAAATTATAATTATATTATAGCTATTTTAGGATTTATATTTATTTTACAGGTAACTTTGTATTTATTTTAACCAGGTACAATAGCTAAAATAGTTAAAATAATTACAAAATTACCTGTAAAATAAATCCGAACCTAAGTTACAATTAAACCTAACACTACACTATCAATAAATTAATTAAATAAAATACCTACAATTACCTACAATTAAACCTAACACTACACTATCAATACATTAATTAAATACAATATCTACAAATAAATACAATGAAATAAACTAACTAAAGTACAAAAAATAAAAAAGAACTAAGTTACAAAAAATAAAAAAATATTTACAAACATCAGAAAAATATTACAACAATTTTAAACTAATTACACCTACTCTAAGCCCCCGGCTGAAGTCTTCTATCAATGGCATCTTCAATCTTCTTTCTTCCGGATCCATCTTGTAGGCCTCCAACGCGGAACATCCTGCTGGCCCGACGGACTAACGACGAATGAAGGCTCCTTTAAGGGACGTCATCCAAGATGGCGTCCCTCGAATTCCGATTGGCTGATAGGATTATATCAGCCAATCGGAATTAAGGTAGGAAAATTCTGATTGGCTGTTAAATCAGCCAATCAGAATCAAGTTCAATCCGATTGGCTGATCCGATCAGCCAATCAGATTGAGCTTGCATTCTATTGGCTGTTCCGATCAGCCAATAGAATGCAAGCTCAATCTGATTGGCTGATCGGATCGGCCAATCGGATTGAACTTGATTCTGATTGGCTGATTCCATCAGCCAATCAGAATTTTCCTACCTTAATTCCGATTGGCTGATAGAATCCTATCAGCCAGTCAGAATTCGAGGGACGCCATCTTGGATGACGTCCCTTAAAGGAGCCTTCATTCGTCATTAGTCCGTCGGGCCAGCAGGATGTTCCGCGTCGGAGGTCTACAAGATGGATCCGGAAGAAAGAAGATTGAAGATGCCGTTGATAGAAGACTTCAGCCGGATCATGGACCTCTTCAGCTCCCGCTTGGATTATGACTTCAGCCGGATCATGGACCTCTTCAGCTCCTGCTTCGATGAAGACTTCAGCCGGATCATGGACATCTTCAGCCCCCTGCTTGGGCTTGTATCAGGACATCGGAGGAGCTCTTCTGGATCGATCGGTGAACCTGGTATGGTGAAGATAAGGTAGGAAGATCTTCAGGGGCTTAGTGTTAGGTTTATTTAAGGGGGGTTTGTGGGTGGTGGGTTGTAATATTGGGGGGGGTATTGTATGTGTTTTTTTTACAGGCAAAAGAGCTGAATTCTTTGGGGCATGCCCCGCAAAGCGCCCTGTTCAGGGCTGGTAAGGTAAAAGAGCTTTGAAATTTAGTAATTTAGAATAGGGTAGGGCATTTTTTTATTTTGGGGGTCTTTGTTATTTTATTAGGGGGCTTAGAGTAGGTGTAATTAGTTTAAAATTGTTGTAATATTTTTCTGATGTTTGTAAATATTTTTTTATTTTTTGTAACTTAGTTCTTTTTTATTTTTTGTACTTTAGTTAGTTTATTTCATTGTATTTATTTGTAGATATTGTATTTTATTAATGTATTGATAGTGTAGTGTTAGGTTTAATTGTAGGTAATTGTAGGTATTTTATTTAATTAATTTATTGATAGTGTAGTGTTAGGTTTAACTGTAACTTAGGTTAGGATTTATTTTACAGGTAATTTTGTAATTATTTTAACTATTTTAGCTATTGTACCTGGTTAAAATAAATACAAAGTTACCTGTAAAATAAATATAAATCCTAAAATAGCTACAATATAATTATAATTTATATTGTAGCTATATTAGGATTTATTTTACAGGTAAGTATTTAGCTTTAAATAGGAATAATTTATTTAATAAGAGTTAATTTATTTCGTTAGATTTAAATTATATTTAATTTAGGGGGGTGTTAGTGTTAGGGTTAGACTTAGCTTTAGGGGTTAATACATTTATTAGAATAGCGGTGAGCTCCGGTCAGCAGATTAGGGGTTAATGTTTGAAGTTAGGTGTCAGCGATGTTAGGGAGGGCAGATTAGGGGTTAATACTATTTATTATAGGGTTAGTGAGGCGGATTAGGGGTTAATAACTTTATTATAATAGCGGTGCGGTCCGCTCGGCAGATTAGGGGTTAATAAGTGTAGGCAGGTGGAGGCGACGTTGTGGGGGGCAGATTAGGGGTTAATAAATATAATATAGGGGTCGGCGGTGTTAGGGGCAGCAGATTAGGGGTACATAGCTATAATGTAGCTGGCGGCGGCGTGCGGACGGCAGATTAGGGGTTAATAAGTGTAGGTAGCTGGCGGCGACATTGTGGGGGGCAGATTAGGGGTTAATAAATATAATATAGGGGTTGGCGGTGTTAGGGGCAGCAGATTAGGGGTACATAAGGATAACGTAGGTGGCGGTCGGCAGATTAGGGGTTAAAAAAAATAATCGAGTGTCGGGGATGTGGGGGGGCCTCGGTTTAGGGGTACATAGGTAGTTTATGGGTGTTAGTGTACTTTAGAGCACAGTAGTTAAGAGCTTTATAAACCGGCGTTAGCCCAGAAAGCTCTTAACTACTGACTTTTTTCTGCGGCTGGAGTTTTGTCGTTAGATTTCTAACGCTCACTTCAGCCACGACTCTAAATACCGGAGTTACAAAGATCCCATTGAAAAGATAGGATACGCAATTGACGTAAGGGGATCTGCGGTATGGAAAAGTGAGTGTTAGACCCTTTTTTGACTGACTCCAAATACCGGCGGTAGCCTAAAACCAGCGTTAGGAGCCTCTAACACTGGTTTTCACGGCTACTGCCAAACTCCAAATCTAGGCCTTTGTTTTGTATTCTGTATTGTATAGCATGTGCATTTATGGTGTATTTGTTTAAAAAAGAAATAATCTACAGTGAATTGTGGATACACTTGTTACTTTTTATGTTTTTAGACTGTAAACAATAAGTAGAATGGATGGACCTTGACAACTCTAAATAATTAGCGCATATCCTGTTTCACACTATAATTGCCCTTTAAAATATTGCAACTTACTTCATTGTTTTAAAGAAATTATTTTTGCATCACCTACAAGTTTGTGCGTTCATCATTTAATGCTGAAAATATGGTATTTTCAGCGTTAAAACAGCACCACAGCCATTACAAGTCTTGTCGGTATAGGTGTACCGCAAGCTTTTAGCCTGTAACGCAATGTCAGTACCGCACTCGTAAAAAAATTTTTTTTTCATGGGATTCCCATAGCACTGGTATTACAAGTTTTGCGGTGAGACTAAAAAGCGAGCGTTACAGCCTAAAACCACAAGATCCGTAACGCCATCTAAAGTCAATAGTTATGATTTTTATGCTACAAAGCTGTAACATAACACTTATAACTAATGTGTTACAAAGTACACTAACACCCATAAACTACCTATTAACCCCTAAACTGAGGCCCTCCCGCATCACAAATACTATAATAAATTTATTAACCCCTAATCTGCCTCTCTCAATATCGCCGCCACTAATAAAATTTATTAACCCCTATTCTGCCGCTCGCCGACATCGTCACCACTATACTAAAGTTATTAACCCCTAAACCACCGCCCTCCCACATTGCAAACACTATTTAAATATTATTAACCCCTAATCTGCCATCCGTCCACATCGCCCCCACTATACTAAAGTTATTAAGCCCTACACCGCCGCCATTATAATAAACCCATTAACCCCTAAACCGAAAGCCCCCCACAACGAAATATAATAAATTAAACTAAAAAACCCTAAACCGAAAGCCCCCACATCTCAATAAAAAATTTAAACTAGTAACCCCTAAACCTAACCCTAACGTAAACCTAACCCTAACATAACCCTAACACCCTCTAACTTAAACATAATTAAAATAGAGCTAAATTAAACTTACATTTATTAACTAAATAAACTTATTAACCCCTAAACCGCCAGCCTCCCACATTGCAATAACCTAAATTAAACTATTAACCCCTAACCCTAACGTAACAATAACCCTAACGTAGCTATCACCCTAACACCCCCTAACTTTAACATATTTAAAATATAGCTAAATTATACAATTATTAACTAAATAATTCCTATTTAAAAACTAAATACAAACTTACCCGTGAAATAAAACCTAAGCTAGCTACAATATAACTAATAGCCACATTGTAGCTAGCTTATTTATTTTTTTATTTCACAGATTGTATTTATTTTAACTAGGTAGACTAGTTAGTAAATAGTTAATAACTATTTAATAACTACCTAGTTAAAATAAATACACAATTACCTGTCAAATAAAACCTTAGATACCTTACACTAAAACCTAAAATTACAAAAAATAAAAAACCTACCATTACACAAAATAAAAAACCTACCAATACAAAAAATAAAAAACTTACCATTACAAAAAAAAATTAAATTATCCCAAAAAATAAAAATTATTCCTATTCTAATACCCTTTAAATAAAATAAAAAACACCACAAAATAAAAAAGCCTAATCTAAAATAAACTACCAAGGGCCCTTGAAAGGGCCTTTCTTAGGGCATTGCCCTAAGTTAAACAGCTATTTTGCTACAAAAAACAAACACCCCCTAACAGTATACAAACCCACACCCCTCAAACTACCGAGGGCCCTTAAAAGGATGATGAATCAGCCAATAGGAATTAGAGCTGCTAAAATCCTATTGGCTGTTCAAATCAGCCAATAGGCTTTAAGCATCTCTCATTCTATTTTCTGATTTATTATAGAGCCAATAGGATTTTAGCAGCTCTAATTCCTATTTGCTGATTCAAATTGTTCAGCCAGTAGGAATGCAAGGGGCGCCATCTTGGATCGCGTACCTTGCATTGAAGATTCAGTGTACAGTGGTAACTGTATGAAGAGGATGCTCTGTGCCGGATGTCTTCAGGATAGACCAGCTCCACGCCACCGGGATCAAGATAGATGATGCAGCCTGGATGAATATTGAAGAGGTCGCCTGGATGAAGACTTCTCGCCGCTTGGATGAGGACTTCTCCACCAGGATGAAGATTGGAGAGGCTGCCTGGATGAAGACTTCTCGCCGCCTGGATGAGGACTTCTCCATCGGGATGAAGATCGTTCAAGCAGGACTTCAAAAGCTGCAAGTCTTAGGGTTAGTGTTAAGTTTTTAAGGTTTTTTTGGGTGGGTTTTATTTTTAGGTTCGGGTTTGGGCAGTAAAAGAGCTAAATGCCCTTTTAAGGGCAATGCCAATCCAAATGCTCTTTTCAGGGCAATGGGTAGCTTAGGTTTTTTAGATAGTTGTTTTTATTTTGTGGGTTTGGGGGGGTGGGGGTTTGTAATGTTAGTTGGTATTTTGGGGGGTGGGGGTTTGTATACTGTTAGAGGGTTTTTTTATGTAGCAAAAGAGTAGCAAAAGAGCTATTTAACTTAGGGCAATGCCCTACAAAAGCCCCCCCCCCAAAAGGCCCTTTTAAGGGCCCTTGGTAGTTTGGGGGGTGGGGGTTTGTATACTGTTATGGGGTGTTTGTTTTTGTAGCAAAAGAACTGTTTAACTTAGGGCAATACCCTACAAAAGTCCCTTTAAATGGCCCCCAAATGTCCCTTTTAAGGGCCCTTTATAGTTTATTTTAGATTAGGCTTTTTTTTAAAGGGTATTTTTGCTTTTTTTTAAAGGGTATTAAAATAGGAATAATTTTAATTTTTTTGGATAATTTTGTTTTTTATTTTTTGTAATGGTAGTTTTTTTTATATGTTGTAATGGTAGTTTTTTTTAAAAATGATTTAATTTTAGGTTTTAGTGTAAGGTAGCTTAGCTTTTTTTTGATAGGTAATTTTGTATTTTTTTTAACTAGGTAGTTATTAAATAGTTAATAACTATTTACTAACTAGTCTACCTAGTTAAAATAAATATAAACTTACATGTGAAATAAAAATAAAACCTAAGCTAGCTACAATATAACTATTAGTTATATTGTAGCTAGCTTAGGTTTTATTTTACAGGTATGTATTTAGTTTTAAATACTTATTATTTAGTTAATAATTGTAAATTTAATTTAGCTACATTTTAATTATGTTAAAGTTAGGGGGTGTTAGGGTTAGGGTTACATTAGGGTTAGGGTTAGGTTTAGGGGTTAATATAGTTTAATTTTGGTTGTTGCAATGTGGGGGGCTTGCGGTTTAGGGGTTAATAGGTTTATTTAGTTAATAATTGCAAGTTTAATTTAGCTCTATTTTAATTATGTTAAAGTTAGGGGGTGTTAGGGTTAGGGTTACATAAGGGTTATGGTTACGTTAGGGTTAATAGTTTAATTTAGGTTGTTGCAATGTGGGGGGGCTGGCGGTTTAGGGGTTAATATGTTTATTTAGTGGTAGTAATGTGAGAGGCCAGAGGTTTAGGGGTTAATAGCTTTATTTAGTTGCGGCGATGTTGGAGAGTGGCAGAATAGGGGTTAATATATTTATTATAGTGTGGTCGATGTTGGGGTGCGACAGAATAGGGGATAATAACTTTAGTATAGTGTCAGCGATATCAGGAGCGGCATATTAGGGGTTAATACCTTTATTTAGGTGGCGGCTATATCAGGAGCGGCAGATTAGGGATTAATAACTGTAAGCAGGCGTTGGTGATGTCCGGGGCAGCAGATTAGGGGTGTTTAGACTCAGAGTTTATGTTAGGGTGTTAGGTTTAAACTGTATTTTCATTTTCCCCATTGACATCAATAGGGCGGCATTACGGAGCTTTTGTTTTCTGCGATAGCAAGTTTTAGACTTCTTTTTTTTACCGGCTCTCCCCATTGATGTCGATAGGAAAAGCGTGCACAAGCACGTCAAACACATTGCTTGTTTTGGGTGCGGTATGGAGCTTAAAATCTACATATCACACACGCAAGCCGTGTTTTTCAAAACTTGTAATAGCAGCGCTATAGGGAATTAAATAACGCAACTTTTGTTGTGTTTGTTAATTTCCCTATAGCGCTCAAAACTCGTAATCTAGCTGCATGTTTGCTATTCTTTTATATTTATTAATATTAATAATATTATTATTATCCTTTGAGAGTGTTTTGTTTCTCCCTTTTTGAGGCTTGCAGGGGTAAAATTTGCAATTGAAGCAGTATATTTCACACAACACTTTATTATCAATAGCCAATCTAAAGGATTCCTGAACAGTACTAGTCAAAGCAACAGAACTACCTGCCTTCAATAAAGTGCTGTGCAATTACCTTTATTTATTTATGTTCTTAAATATAGTATAATATGTGTAATTGTTTATTTCTATCTTTATCATCTATTACAACATGCATTTTATTCTAAATCTGCATTGATCTTTACTAATTAACCTTAAACTATTATTCCAAGTCATTACCCTTTGCTTTACTTGAAAACTACTTCCATGCACTTCATGGGTACAGAATGCAGATGGTAATTGCTCTTCTGTGTCTCCCTGACCACCATGCAGAGATAAGAATACTATTACAAGCAAGAAATCTCTTTGTAGCTAGCATTCTAAATATAGAGTTATCCACATAAGATTAGAATTTTGGAAGGGCATATGAACAATCTAGATAGAAAAAAAAAACTCAACTGGCAAAACTATTCACATACTATAATCTTTCATTCATTTTAATTCTTGGTTTTGTTCACCATAAGTGAACCTAAAATATTTTCATTATACAGCCTTTTTTTTTTGTCTTTAATAATATATGACTGTTTCTTTGTTCAGTTTGAGTCTATACAATTTGTGATAAATAATAAACCAGAATTTTACCAATTTGCTGATTATCTGTAGTTGTAAAATATTAAAAATATTGGGCTCTATTTATTAACTGGTGGGTGGATGAGCTTTGTGGCAAGCGGGCAACAACATCCACTGCCCACATTCAACAATGTGGCTGCTCAATTGTGCATGAGTGTGGTTGTCAGTCATCTTGATTAGGATGATTAAAATCCGCCACACTTAATTGGAATATTTAAAATCCGCCACACTTTAGGTGGTGAGCCTGAAATGCTGGAACTCCGAAGCTTGATAAATGAAGCCCATTGTGTCACAAAACCCTGTGTTGGCTTTTGTTTTACACACAGTTTCCATACACTAGACCATATTACGAGTGGAGCTCAAATGTTTACGTTTGTCGGTTTTACCGCTGGTATTACGAGTTGAAAGTAACTTGATCGCTTGAGCGCAATTGTGATTTATGCTGGAATGAATACCGTGACTTCAGAGCTCTGGTTAAACTAAAAAGTTGCGCAAAACATCAAAAATATATTACAAAGTATAGTTACAGTCAAATAAAAATTATTTAAAAAAAATATAGCACACAAAAGTTATAAGGGCTCAAACAAAAGGGAAAAAAGGCAGGCAAATGGCTTTAACATAGAGATACATACATATACATGTCTAAAGATATATATGTATGAAGATTTTTTTTCTGGTTAAAAACGTATTTATAATTTAATAAAAGCTCCCATATAGATCATAACAATGAATAGAAAAAGAACACAAAGGTTGTATATATTAGAGAATTTAAATAAAAAGTGAAATTATAGTAACATTATTTATTATAGTAATAATACCATTTTTGAATTTTTGAGTTTAACAATTATATCTATCAGTATAATTATGAAAATCACTAAGGTAATAATATTTATTTGGAAGTTAAATATTCTTTTGATTAAACTAACCATGAATTGATGGACATTTGACCCAAATACTAATTGAATATATGATGAATCACAAAGATCTACACTATGAAATAGAGTATATTTTCACCAAAAAGGGGCGCAACAACTTAACGGCATAAAATTCAGAAGTAGGACCAATGAAAATTTAGCCGGATGAAATCCTGATACGCATTACCACTAAGGGTGAAACGCGCGTCACTGTTTATTGTAAAATATATTTTGATTGGGCCTTCTGTCCATGTTATTTGGGAACCCCTTGAGATCTCTGCTTCTCTCATGCAAAACTAGTTAGTGGGAGGTTTACTTTATACTCTGGTGCCGGATAAAAGGATCTGTTTTTCTCCCTCATGTAACAATTTTATTATTATCCCACCGAGCACAGTTTTGTCCTGATATAAACTTAGAGAATCAGGTAATTTTGAATGAGTGAGGTTACAATAAATGTAATGGTGCGAACAGACTCTTATAATATATATATATATATATATATATATATATATATATATAAATCTATATCTATGTATATCTATATATGTATACATGTGTATTTATGTATTTATATGTGTTCAGTAAAGGAAAACATGTTAGAGCATATTTATGCAATATTTATTTTTAATAAAAATTTTATCTATGTATTTACTGTAAATATTTCCATTCCAATGTTCTGCACATAGCAGAATATGTTCTAAGTATTTATTAATAGATATTGATATATACAGGGAGTGCAGAATTATTAGGCAAGTTGTATTTTTGAGGATTAATTTTATTATTGAACAACAACCATGTTCTCAATGAACCCAAAAAACTCATCAATATCAAAGCTGAATAGTTTTGGAAGTAGTTTTTAGTTTGTTTTTAGTTATAGCTATTTTAGGGTGATATCTGTGTGTGCAGGTGACTATTACTGTGCATAATTATTAGGCAACTTAACAAAAAACAAATATATACCCATTTCAATTATTTATTTTTACCAGTGAAACCAATATAACATCTCAACATTCACAAATATACATTTCTGACAATCAAAAACAAAACAAAAACAAATCAGTGACCAATATAGCCACCTTTCTTTGCAAGGACACTCAAAAGCCTGCCATCCATGGATTCTGTCAGTGTTTTGATCTGTTCACCATCAACATTGCGTGCAGCAGCAACCACAGCCTCCCAGACACTGTTCAGAGAGGTGTACTGTTTTCCCTCCTTGTAAATCTCACATTTGATGATGGACCACAGGTTCTCAATGGGGTTCAGATCAGGTGAACAAGGAGGCCATGTCATTAGATTTTCTTCTTTTATACCCTTTCTTGCCAGCCACGCTGTGGAGTACTTGGACGCGTGTGATGGAGCATTGTCCTGCATGAAAATCATGTTTTTCTTGAAGGATGCAGACTTATTCCTGTACCACTGCTTGAAAAAGGTGTCTTCCAGAAACTGGCAGTAGGACTGGGAGTTGAGCTTGACTCCATCCTCAACCCGAAAAGGCCCCACAAGCTCATCTTTGATGATACCAGCCCAAACCAGTACTCCACCTCCACCTTGCTGGCGTCTGAGTCAGACTGGAGCTCTCTGCCCTTTACCAATCCAGCCACGGGCCCATCCATCTGGCCCATCAAGACTCACTCTCATTTCATCAGTCCATAAAACCTTAGAAAAATCAGTCTTGAGATATTTCTTGGCCCAGTCTTGACGTTTCAGCTTGTGTGTCTTGTTCAGTGGTGGTCGTCTTTCAGCCTTTCTTACCTTGGCCATGTCTCTGAGTATTGCACACCTTGTGCTTTTGGGCACTCCAGTGATGTTGCAGCTCTGAAATATGGCCAAACTGGTGGCAAGTGGCATCTTGGCAGCTGCACGCTTGACTTTTCTCAGTTCATGGGCAGTTATTTTGCGCCTTGGTTTTTCCACACGCTTCTTGCGACCCTGTTGACTATTTTGAATGAAACGCTTGATTGTTCGATGATCACGCTTCAGAAGCTTTGCAATTTTAAGAGTGCTGCATCCCTCTGCAAGATATCTCACTATTTTTGACTTTTCTGAGCCTGTCAAGTCCTTCTTTTGACCCAGTTTGCCAAAGGAAAGGAAGTTGCCTAATAATTATGCATACCTGATATAGGGTGTTAATGTCATTAGACCACACCCCTTCTCATTACAGAGATGCACATCACCTAATATGCTTAATTGGTAGTAGGCTTTCGAGCCTATACAGCTTGGAGTAAGACAACATGCATAAAGAGGATGATGTGGTCAAAATACTCATTTGCCTAATAATTCTGCACTCCCTGTATATATATCTGTATATATCCATACCTATATATAATTATATATAATAATAAACATGTTACAATCATGTTGAAAAAATACCATACTTGATATACTATATAAAATAATGCAATTGCCGTGGGTGGGGCTAAACTACTGTGCAGCCTACCGGCATTTGCATGGTATGCCCGACATTCAATCTGGGCCTGATATATATAAATATATATATATATATATATATATATATATATATATATATATATACATATATATTTATATATATCAGGCCCGGATTGAATGTCGGGCATACCATGCAAATGCCGGTAGGCTGCACAGTAGTTTAGCCCCACCCACGGCAAGTGCATTATTTTATATAGTATATCAAGTATGGTATTTTTTCAACATGATTGTAACATGTTTATTAGGTACTAGTTGATAAACCTGCCCAGAGGGCAGTCTATTTGTTAAACATGCAACCCCCAAGCTACAAAAATTAAAAAAGTAAAAATACAGACAAAAATAAATAAAGCTATCCAAAATAATAAAATTCAACCTAAACTAATACCCCTCTAAAAATACCCCCCCCAAAAAAAACACCCCCTAATCTAATACTAAACTACCAATAGCCCTTAAAAGGGCTTTTTGTAGGGCATTGCTCTAAAGAAATCAGCTCTTTTACATTAAAAATAAACAATGTCCCCCCTAAAAGTAAAATCCCCCATCCACCAAAGACCCCAAAATAAAAAAACTAACACTATTAAACCTAAACTACCCATTTCCCCTAAAGGGGCATTTGTATGGTCATTGCCCTTAAAAGGGCAATTAGCTCTTTTTCACTGCCCTTAAAAGGGCAATCAGCTCTTTTTGAAATTGCTTTAAAAAACCCTAATCTTAAAAAAAAAAAACGAAAAAAAATAAAAAAGATAACACTAAAGCCCCAAATAGGTACTCACGGTTATAGAAGTCTGGCGGAGAAAGTCTTCTTCCTGGCGGGTCCATCATCTTCATCCACAGCGAAGGCAGCGCAGAGTGGAGGTCCGGAGCAGTCTTCTCAGATGTGGCAATCCTCGGCGGTGGTCATCTGTGGTGGCGGCTGTGGTCCTTGGCGGCATGGAGGCTCCTCTTCATCCGATATCCATCGTATACTGAATATTGAATGCAAGGTACTGCAATCAATAGAATTAGAGCTACTGCCAATAGGATTAGAGCTACTGAAATAATATTGGTTGTTCAAATCAGCCAATAAGATTTCAGTAGCTCTCATCCCATTGGCTGATTTTTGAAAATTTCAGCTAATAGTAATGCAGCGTACTCCAATATATATGGGGTACCTTGAATTCAATCTTCAATGTGCGGCGGACAATCACATCAAGAGGAACCTCCACGCCTTCGCTGAGGACCACCGATGACCGCCGCCGAGGTTTGCCACATCTGGGAAGACAGCTCCGGACCTCCGTTCTGTGCCGCCTTCGATGTTGATGAAGATGTTGGACCCGTCTGGAAGAAGACCATCTCCGCCGGACTTCTGAAACCATGTGTACCTATTTGGGGCTTTAGTGTTAGATTTTTTTAAATTTTTTGGGGGAGTTTTTTTTTTTAGATTAGGGTTTATTGGGCAATTCGCAAAAGAGCTGAATGCCCTTTTAAGGGCAATGCCCATACAAATGCCCTGTTAAGGGGCAATGGGTAGTTTAGGCTTATTAGTGTTATTTTTTTTTTATTTTGGGGGGTTTGGTGGGTGGTTTTACTGATAGGGGAGACTTTGTTTATTTGTAATGTAAAAGAGCTGATTTCTTTAGAGCAATGCCCTACAAAAAGCCCTTTTAAGGGCTATTGGTAGTTTATTCTTAGATTAGGGGGTGTTTTTATTTTGAGGGGGCTTTTTTATTTTTATAGGGATCAGGTTTAATTTTTTTATTTTGGATAGTGTTGTTTATTATTTTTTGTACTGTTAGCCTTTTTTATTTTCTGTAATGTTAGATTAATATAATGTATTTTTTTTTTATTTTAATTGTAATTTTTTTTTTTAAATGCAATTAAAGGACCAGTAAACGTAGAAAATAATGTTATATAATTCTGCACATAGTGCAGAATTATATAACATTATATTAGTGCTAGCTTTATATAACCTAATATTCCCTGTGAACTTTTATTAAAAAAGAGTGTTTTCCAGACCAGCCCGGCCCGACTGCGCCTTTACACTTAGTGCAGCTCACTCCTGCTCTTTCTGACAGCAGGAGCAAGCTGCACTGAGTGTAATAACACGGTCGGGCCAGGCTGTGACTAGACAGCTGGCCAGATGTGCCCAGTGTAAAAAACAGACCCGCTCAGTAGAGCACAGAGAGCGGGTCTGAAAAACACTCTTTTTTAATAAAAGTTGCCGGCAATATTAGGTTCTATAAAGCTAGACTAAAATAATGTTATATAATTCTGCACTATGTGCAGAATTATATAACATTATTTTCTATGTTTACTGGACCTTTAAGGGGTTAATTTAGAGGGTGTTAGATTAGGGGGCTTAGTCATTAAATTTGTTTTTTGCGTTGTGGAGTATTGTTGTTTTAGGCGTTTATAGGTAAATTAGGTTTAATACGTTGTGGGGGGTTGACGGTTTAGCTGTTAATAGATGTATTAGGTAGTTTGCGATGTTGTGGTTGGTGGATTTAGGGGTTAATCATTTTATTGGGGGGTTTCTTAATACTTTGTGCGGGCGGTAATTTTTATTTTTATTACTTATTGTGGACGGTTAGATTATTTTGTTTAATGCTTTTTGCAGATGGTTATTTTTTTATTTATTTTTTAATAGTTATTGAGGTGGTTATTTACTTATTTTTTTGTTATGCTCCGTTTGCCTTCGCTGCATCCCGGTGGATTCCTTTGGCTGCCAACATTCCTTTGAGGATGCGTGCTCAACTGGCAACACCAACGGACGCATTACAAACGCGATTATAGTATAGATTATGTATTTTATGTTTGTATGTTTGTTGTTTAACAGCATACATTCTCAATTTATTTCTGACAATTGAATTGCAATATACTGTTGTAGTAGTATTCGGGCCGGCCAGAGGCTGCACACTATTTGGTTGTCAAGCAGTGAGTGACACTGATGCCACGTGCCACAGACTGTCAGGTGAGTTAGGAGTAGGAGAGATGCCGGACGGGGCTGTCCGATCTGATCACCTAAGACTCAGCAGGTATCAGGAGGTAAGGTTAGACAGAGGACCTGTCCTTTTCTGTTAGCAGGCTGGACCAGCCCAGTGTTACACCTACGCAGCCATATATGGGGACAACGCATGGCCCATGCATGTACCAGCACCAAATCTCTTGGGGGGTGGACACCTGGCAGGGGAAAACAACCTCTGGCTCAGGCTGCAGCAGCACCAGAGAGCGAGAGACATGGATGGTGACGCAGGCAGCAGCAGCACTCAGTGAGTAAGTGAGTCTACTGATTACTGACTACTACTGTGAAATAACATAACTTATTTTTATATTATGAGTGAAGTCTACAGAGCAGCAGGAGGGTGTTTGGTTAAAAAAATATTGCTGGGGGCTGGCTCAGTAATCCCTATAATGGCATATCCCTTTTAAAAATGCGTCCAGCCTATTTACACGTTAGCTATATCACGCTACTGTACTTCATATATTGATCCTGTGCTTCTTACTTCCTACAGTAACACTTTAACATATTATTTTTAAAATCTACATTAGAAATACACTTAACAAATACAAGGTAATCTAGTGACAACCTTTTTTCACTAGTCCATGGTCTTATGTCACAGACAAGAACCCAAGAAGTACTATTCAAACTTGCTTTCCAGTTATGCCACTTTACAATTAAAATTGTTTATTGTTTATCTCCTACCCATTTTAACCCTTTAAGGACACAGCTTTCAGTTTGCTTAATTGTTTTATGACGGAAAAATTCCATCATATGTCTTTAAGAGGTTAAAGAGGCATCCATCTGTGCCTTTTTTATGATTTGATTTTCTCATTTGGGTTATCATCCCATTCAGTTTGATAACAAGGTTGTTGATAATTTATTGAGTTGTGATATTGGAATGACAATATGCAATCCTTACATTTAACCTGACCAATTATTGTGTTTATGTCTAGCCACCATGTTTCTGTTCCGTGCACTGAAGGTGCAAGATGCTGTAATGTTATGTGACATATACTTTGTTCCCTATAGCTCTGTTATTATGTGACATATGTTTTGTGCCCTATAGCTGTGTGTTATGTGACATATACTTTGTTCCCTATAGCTATGTGTTATTATGTGACATATGCTTTGTGCTCTATAGCTGCATGTTATGTGACATATACTTTGTTCCCTATTGCTGTATGTTATTATGTGACATATGCTTTGTGCCCTATAGATGTGTGTTATGTGACATATACAGACTCAGAATCTATAAAACTTGTTGTAGCTAGCATAATTTTTTTTTTTTTTTAAACTTTATTTATAGAAAAGAATCCAAGACATACAAAACAAGTACAATCACATTGGTATAATAGGTTTCGATATCAACATATGCATAGTAAGACATATAAGGCAGTGACCGTGTTCAAAGGCCCGATACTTAAATGAAATCTTCATGCATGTACTTGGACTAGTTTTTTATCAAAAATATCTAAATATACAGACAAACAAAGGGAAGAAAAAGAAAGGAAAAGGAAAAGGGAAAAAGCAAACTAAGATAAGGAAAGAAAGAGAATAGCATAGAAGGAAAAACGGAAAGATCAACAAACAACAAATATGCTCATACTCACCCAGGGTATCTCCGGATCCCCCCCATCCAGCCAACACCGCGCCTCCGCAAATGAAAGGAATTCTCAACAGTTTGAATCAGTGGAAAGACACCCTTTAGATTTTCGTTTAAGACATACAGACTGTTTTTAAAGGGAAGGAGAACTCTATCCCTAACTATGTTTGGTAACTGCATCAAATATACCTCCCATTTAAGAAGAAACCTCTTCACTCTTTTCTCAGGGTCTCCCCTTGTGTCTGCCTGCTCAATTAACATCTGAGTGTGTACCGCTCTAAGCAGCTGTTGAAATGGAGGGGTTCTCTCTCCCACCCATTCCCTAAGGATAGCCTGTTTAGCTAGCATGAGAACTGTAGTTATGAAAGTGTTGTATTTATGTGTCTGGTCTCTAGGCGTCAGAAAAATCACATACTGTGCTGAGAGGGGTAGAATTTGCTTGGTTAATTTGCCCAGCCAAAACGAAATCTTCTGCCAGAACCTCTGCACCTTTGGGCACCCCCACATCAGATGAATCCAGTCAGGGGACACCCGGCTACATTTACTGCATAGATCACGTGCCCCTCGAACCCATTTTGCACGCATGCCAGGGGTAATATAAGCTTGGTGCAAGAACTTTAGGTGCGATTCTCTTAATTTTGCAGAAATGGTACCCTGAATTGCCCTCTCAAAGCTCAAAGTAATCTGCATTGTGTCTACCTCTAAATCTTCAAAATGAGACCATTTCGATACGATCCCACGCAGAGTGGAATCCTCAAAATGATGATACAACAGAGTATATGTGTGTGAGAGTCTGTAAGGTCCCAGTTTTGCCAAGGCACAAAGTCTGTCTATATTGGAAGGTTCCTTAGACAACAGTCCACCTGAAATTAGTGTAGAAATGTAATGTCTGCATTGGAAGTACGCAAACCTGTGGGTGCTGGGGAGATCATAACTCACCCGCAAGTCTTGAAAAGGTAATATGTCAAAGGTCAAGGGATGCAGTAGTTGGTAAAGTCTGGTCAGTTTTGATTCTTGCCATATCTGAAATGCTTGTGTAGTATAACCAGGAAGGAAGTTGAGGTTACCCTGTATTGGGAGGTATTTACTAGTAGATTTCTGCAATCCCCATAGTTTACAAATCTTGGCCCAGGCTCTCAAGGGGTCCCTAAATAAGATATGATTTTGTACAAATATGGGTAATGATTTAAAATCCACATGAGGCAAGAAAGCCAAGTGTAGCGGTTTGATGAAGTTAGACTCTAGATTAGGGACTGTGTAAAAGTCATTCCCTACCAGCCAATCCAGTATGAACCTAGAAAGGGCTGCCCAATTATACCAATTATACCACATGATATTAGGAAGACGGAGCCCACCCCCACCCACCGGCATTGACAGAGGAGTCTTACCTATCCTGTGTTTCTTACCCTGCCAAATAAAATTGCCAATGGAAGTCTGCAAGGAGGCAGTGTCTTGCTGGGTGAGAAGCAAGGGCAACATCTGCAAGGGGTAAAGAAGCTTAGGCAGAGCAACCATCTTGAAAAGATGCACCCTTCCTGAAAGAGAAAGGGGGAGCTTCACCCAACTCAGCAACATTTGTTTAATATCCTTTACAATCCCACTAAGGTTAAGAGAATATAATTTATGAGGATTGACATGTATGCGGATGCCCAAGTATTTAAAGCAGCCGTCAGTAATTGTGAGACCAGTACCCGCCAGATCTGTGTTACAAGAGTTCTGTAACCACGTGACTTCAGATTTGTCGATATTAATCTTGTATCCTGAAAACTTGCCAAACTCCTCAATAATATCCAAGAGAGGGTGCAAATTGGCACCCGGGTCACCTATGAAGAGCAACAGATCGTCAGCATATAAAGAAAGATGCTGCCATCGGCCATGTATGTTTAAACCCGCACAGTGCTGTCTAATGTAGGATGCTAGGGGCTCAATGGCCAGATCAAAGAGGAGAGGAGAAAGGGGACACCCCTGTCTCGTACCCCTCTGCAACGTGAAAGAGGGAGAAAGCCCCCCATTTATTATGAGAGAAGCTTTGGGGGCCATGTACAATTGCTGTAAAAAGTTGGAAAAGTTACCCCGGATACCGAAGTGAGATAGTGACGTGTGTAAATGGTCCCACTCAATTCGATCAAACGCCTTTTCAGCGTCAAGCGCTAAAAGGCAAGCATCTGGCAGTTGAGAGGGGGGTTGTGCATGTGCGTTGTACCAATAATGGGCCACCACACCAAGAGTTTTCCTGATGTTCAACACTGACAATCTTCCTTTTACAAAACCAGTTTGGTCGGCATGGACTATATCTGGTAAAACCGTTGCCAATCTATCCGCCAAGATCTTTGTCAAAAGTTTATAGTCTCCATTTAACAATGAAATGGGGCGATAAGAGGAGGTAAGAGTGGGATCCCTATCGGGTTTCAATAAAAGACAAATGTTGGCTTCAGAAAATCTGTCATTTATTTGCTCAGTGCCTGCCAGGTACGCAGAGTATAGGGAAGATAGGACAGGGGCTAGTTCTTCATCCAGTATTTTAAAATATTCAGCGGGTAGCCCGTCAGGGCCCGCCACTTTGCCCTGCTTGTTCTGCCGAATGGCCTTAAGAACCTCCTGAGGGTGTATCCTAGAGTTCCAGAGGGAGGTCTGGTCCTCCGCAAGAGTAGGGAGTTGCACTGCATCCCAAAACTTGTGCTTTGCTTCTGAATGGATTAATTGCTTAGAGTATAGGGAAGTATAATAGTCATGATGTCTTTAGAGTCGACAGTTATGGTACCCTTGGATTTAATAGCTAGGATCTGGGACTTAGGCTTATAAGAGTGAACCAATTTGGCGAGTAACCTGCCAGCCTTATTACCATGCCGATAATAATGCCCCTGCCTGTGAATATTGACTTTATTGTCTTGTTGAGCGAGGTATGTATCCCTAGTTTGTTTAAGGTCATAGTATGTTTTCCTAGTCAGCAATGTAGGGGTAGATAGTTATTATAGGCCTCAGTGAGTTGAGAAAGAAGAGCCCCATCCACCCTCTTAAGTTGCTTGTTATGATGTGCTGTGAAAGAGGTTATGTGGCCCCTCATCACCGCTTTGGAGGCATGCCAAAATAGATCTGGAGCACTTGAGTGGGAAGCATTGTCCGACGCGTAGTGTGTCCAGGAGGCCTTTAAATGGCGACGAAACTCGATATTGTTATAGAGGTGAAGAGGGAATCTCCAAGTATTATTTGGAGGCTTAGGAAGCTGAGGCTGAAGGATTAGAGTAACTGGGACATGGTCTGAAATAGTAACTTGACCTATACCTATGAACGAGATCTGTGGCGTGATACTTGGTGCAGTCAGAAAATAGTCAATACGTGACATGGTATGGTGCATTTTAGAAAGGCAAGTGAAATCCCTCTCAACAGGGTTTCTAGCTCTCCACACATCTAACAGGTTCAAAGTTTCTTTAAAGGAGCCAACAAGGGATACCTCACGCTTATATCTAGACATACTTATCTTCAAAGCTTTTGAGACAGAAGGGTCCCTAAACCTATCTAGGGGAAGAGCCTGAGCCAAGTTAAAATCACCCCCCATAATTATAGGAGCGTTATATGTGGCCAATGTGGCTAGAAGGTTCATCCAAAAGTCAGGGTCGTATGCATTAGGGCCATAAACATTGCATAGGGTGTATGTGGAAGTGTCAATCTGAATTAAGGCAATTATAAATCTCCCCTTCTTGTCTATCTCTACCTTAGAAAAAACAACTGCTAAGCCTTTACGCACTAGGACTGCAACCCCCCTCTTCCTACCCTCCGTGGGGGAGCTTATAACCTGTCCGACCCAACGTATTTTTAACTTCTCATGTTCCTCAGCTGTCAGTTTCGTCTCTTGGAGTAAAGCTATGTCAGCCCGTAATGAGTCTAAATGGGGAAGAATCATGCTCCTCTTTGCCGGGGATGTGATGCCCCCTACATTCCAAGCAATAACTTTAATGGGAGGTGACATATCTAAAGATTATAAAGGTAATACGTGTATAGGCTGTGTATTTTGACTTACATTTATATGATGACAGTGTTGAGCCTTCGTTAGTTGGCGGAGTGGCGGAGGGGAGGGAGCCAGAGGCCCCCAGGCATAGATTCCACAGTAGCTATAGAGGAAGCGAGAACACAAAATGGCATTAGTATTATGCTGAGGCCGAAGTTTTCCAACCACAGCTGTATAAACAGTACAAGATATTTTCAACATTGCAGAGTGTAAAATAACCTCAAGAGGTTTAGCATAGGGCAAGACAATGGGGTCAGATATACAATGATTAGATTTTCTATATTGGGACCAACAATTACCAATCACGATTGTATTTGCATTGAAAAACATACTCAACATTTCAAGGAGTGGCTCTACTTCAAGGGATGTAGCGCAGGGCAGAAGAGAGGGAACAAACAAACAATGGCCAGACAAGGTTTGAGGTGGGAGAATACATAGCATACATTCAGGAACAATACCCCTGGAACAAAGCAGCCCTGCAACACCAACGGCAGTGGACCATAGGAGATGGAAGGCAGACAGGGGATCGCCGTCCAAAGGCGCTAGATGCAGGTCAAGGGCCAAACATGCAGGAAAGGGAGTGGGAAACCTAGAATGAATAGGGACTCCACCGATAGCATACCTTTCTGAACCATGAGTCATGCGACATGGGGGGGTATTGCATAGCCTAAATAAGGTGGGGTGTGTAGGAGCTGGGACTAGAGCAAACATTGAGAGTATTAGGAAAACAAACCATATGAACAACCATACTTATTATGAAATCTATGTCGCCTATGCAGGCCGGAGAGGAGACACTGCAACACCTGCAAACGCCAATGACGTAAGAGAGTAATTCAAACAGAGGCAAGTGCTCAATAGCAGAAGGGGACTCAGCATCCAAGTGCCCCCCCTCCAAGCCCCACAGGCGCACACACCAACTGAGAACTATTAACCACAACCATGGTCTCTGCAAGAGAGAGACCAAACATGTCATAAGATACATTTTATGTAAAAACTGAGAACATTGATTCTTGTTAGAGTCTTATCAACCATTATCTTGCCTTCGCTCTGTGGACAGAAATGCTTGTGCTGCTGCAGGCGAGTGGAAAGTTTTTGGACCTGAAAGGGTCTGGATCTTAAGGGTAGCTGGAAACATAAGAGCAAATTTACGCCCCTGTTCATGCAAGGTGGAACAGAGTGAGGCAAAGTCCCTGCGTCTTTTAGTGACTTCCACCGAAAAATCTTGAAATAACAAGAGGCGGTGGTCTTCATAAATGACTTATTTAGCCGTTCTATATGCTCTGAGAATGGCAAGCTTGTCCTGGAAATTCAAACACTCAAAGATTACTTGACGTGGTTTTTCCCTGGAGTTGTCCAGATATCTGTTAGGGCCAATGCGGTGTGATCTCTCGATATCCAGTGGGAGGCAATCTGAAGGCATACCTCGGAGCTTTGGAAAGGTTGAGGGGGCAAAGTCCAATAGATCTTTCTCCTTGATAGATTCAGGAACACCTACAATTCGCAGGTTGTTTCGTCTACTGCGGTTTTCTAAATCTTCTACTTTATCCATTAACTGTTGATTTTGTTTCAGCAAGTGCTTCAATGAAATATCTGATTCTTGCTGCCTATCCTCAACCCCCGAAATTCTCTGTTCTGCAGCAGACATACGTGTAGAAAAAAGCCTCACCTCACTGGTTAAAGTATCAACACCAGCCTGCAAACTGTCCATCTTTGGTAAGAAAAATGCTTTAAGCTCTTGCAAGAGTGAGGAGTGATCACCTGGTGAATTATTTTCAATATCTGCAAGTGAGGTGTTTGCCTGTGATTCAATAAGGATTTTGTGCCTCTTGTCCTGATTTTTTGATCTTTGACTCATGGTGCTACTTGAAGGCGAAGGCAGCCTGTGAAAATACTCGTCCACTTTCATAGAATAAATTGTACAGGACTAATGTTGCAGGAACGTTATGCATAAACCACAAAGTGACACTGAAATTCTGTGAGATGCAGCGGCCCCTCAGGCTGTGAACAAGCAGGATGAGTAAGAAACAAACAAGTAGGCTGTATTTAACACAAAAGCCCTCCTCTTGCCCCGTAGGCTCCTATCCCCTCTTGTCTCACACTAGAAATGTTAGTCCCAAGTGCAATAGGATAAGTTCACTGAGGTAGTTATGAAGCAGTAAAGTGTCTGGCAGATTATTCAGTTAGAAGTTATAGGCCTCAAGTGCAATCACAAGATCACAAAAGACAGATGTAAAAATTTAGCTATACCAGCTACGCAGAAAATAAAAGAAAAACTCTGCCCCACTCTGAAAATATAGACCATAGATATAGTCCTGAGAAGAATTTTTTTTGTTAGCTATACCAGCTATGTAATAGAGTAGAATGTTTTATGTGTCTAGCCCCTATGCGGTCAGAGGTTGCTGGGTTTGTTCACAGCTCCAGCGCTGCAGCTCTCTATCCCAGGCCCCCAGTTATCTACCAACTTGTGTCCTGATATAAGTTTGCTTTTTTTTTTTTTTTTTTTTTTCTGTTTGCTTGTTCTCCTTCTCAAGGTGAAGTGAAGCAGGCCGGATTACTTAATTGCAGTCTATTACTATCGGCATTGCTTCTAATTGAGTTAATCAGTTAGCCCACAATGTCCCTTCAGGGTGCGTGTTACCTGAGTACCGCTTATTATTGTCCCCTTTTCAGCTGCCGCAAAGACAGATAATCCGGCTTGATCGGTATCCTATAGCGTTGCCGATATACTCCTTAGGCTGTATGATTCTGTAGCTCCGTCCGGGCTGTGACGGGTATGGAGGTAGGGAGGGATCCTCCAAGATGGTGCCCGCGAGGTCCGTTAGGTGCGCAGCGTGGCGCAGATAGAAATGCCTTCTGAGGCAAGGGCGATTTTCGGCCCTTCACGATCTTATCCTAGCCGGTTGGGGTCTTATTACATCTACCCAACAAGGCGGTAGCGTGGGATAAGGCAGCAGGCAGCAGAACCCCTCTTTTGTAGAAAATGGGATATATTTAGAGTTGAATTGCGGAGCTCTTCTCTCCTGCTGCCAGCCACTAGCTCCGCCCACCGGAAGTCCGTAGCTAGCATAATTTAACAAAATAAACGTTATTTTGTTGAATTAGGCTAGCTACAACAAGTTTTATAGATTCTGAGTCTGTATATGTCACAGTAATCAGTTGTAATGAGTGAGCAGACTTTGTGATTTGTGGAACACAACTGCAGTACTGATAAATAAGTAATTTGAATGTTTCACCCTCTTGGTATAATATCACTATAGCTGAGAGTGATATTCATTGTAGGTTGAGAGTGATTTTATATGTATAAGTATAACTGTATTACTTGTCCCAAAACAGCTTTACAGATATCAAAGGAGAAATGAGAATACACGTGATTATCAGTAATGAGTGCAGACTCTTGGTAGAATTCACTTGAGGATTACCAAAGTGGGGTAGCACACAGAAAAACCCAAGTGAAACAGGAGTTCCCAGATCTCAATTCCTCCTTAGGAAGGTAGCAGTTCCTTTACTTGTCACTGCTGCTGCAGCTCGCAGCGTTCTGTGGACTAGCGCGGAAGGCTGGGGAGGAGTCGCTCGCTGACGCGCTGTTTGATTGACAGCAGAGAACGCTGGCGAGCCCCGGTCTCCCGTGGATCACAATTGCGGCAAGAAACTCTGTGTTAACACAGCAGGTGAGTTATCTATGGAGGGTTCAATGTAGCCGGCTAATAAGGGGAGAGCCAGACTCCGGGTAGGAAGGTGAGCTGTCACTCAATAAATCCTCTCATGAAGCGGCAAGAGCCGAATAGGTTATTAAATGGAGAAAACCAGGTGCAGGTAACAAAAGTGGTGACAAGTGGTGAGGCAGGAAGATTCTGTAATCCAAGGGAAGCTGGAAGAAGTAATATTCTTTACAGGAATATATGAGCTCAGTATGAGCAGGAGTTACTCAGTCAAAAGCAACAAATACTAAGCACCTGTCCTTGGATGAACAGGTGATTTAAAGGCTCTGTGGGCAGGGCTAGGAGGATGCAGGTAGCTGCTTAAAGGAACATGCATGCTGTGAAAACCCTCACATCAGTATAGTAGGAATATTGACAGTGACTGAATTGCTGATTGCTGCCTTGGATGAACATTGATCTAACTTCTAGGTTCCAAAGTGTACTTTACATAACACATTTAGGGGAAGCTATAGTGCAACAAGTTTTAAAGATTCTGAGTCTTCCATCAGTAATCATTATGTATACCGATTGAATTGTTTGGTATATGGTTAAATAAGAACTGGTGGGGGGGGGGTGGAGCCGGCCGCTGATCAACATGGCCGCTGAAACTTAGTGCTCCGTGGTAGAAAAACTTAATGATTCCCACCTTGAGAGATCCTAGCATGACTCTAGCCCTTGGATAATGCTAACGGACAGTAGAAAGCCTGATCTTTACACTGATAGGCGTAAGTCCTAAGAAACCAATTCTTTGCCCAAGATATCTGCATCGCAGATGCTAGAGCGCAACAAACCCACATGGCCGCCACTCTCCTACTTAGCCGGATCAACAATATCTACATTAAGTTGCACATGTTGTGAAGTGTGGCACTTAGCTCTCACAAGAGATAATAGTTATTTGAGGCATTAACGGTGAGATCTTACATATAGTAGCTGTGACCTTGGGCCCTATAGAAGTAAGCTGCTATATATGGAGCCTTTTGCCACACCATAAAATATGGAGGACCTCTATCATCAATTACAAGTGTCACTGGATCGATTGGGAGAATCGATGCAAAGTAACTTTGAGGATCTAATACTGGCCTGCAGAACTGAAGTTACAGGGGAAGCTACTTTAATAGGGACAGAGACTGCTGACACAGAATCCGCAGCGGCTACAGACACAGCCACTTATGTGGATACCACACTGGAGTTTATTGAAGAGCCCCTATACCTCGAGGATGGTATATCTCTAATAGATCGGCATGTAGTACTGGAGTCCAATTCTACAGTCACTAGTGCAGCATCATCCTACCCTAGACTGAGTGGACACAAGATACTACAGAGAGCTGCGGACCGATCCTACAATCTTGTCGTGACTCCCACTTCTAATACCTCTGCAGTGAATCCTAGGCTAAGCGTCTTCTTCAAAACCCAGGTTCATCTCTCCTCTGGTGCTGCGGTAATCCCGATCCGAGTGCAGCCGCGCTGTCAGTGCCATTATCCTTTTAGTTGCTCTTGTTTTGCTGGCTGGGTGTTTATTGCCATCCGATCTGAGGTGATTATGAGCCCCGCTCCGCTTCCCCTGGCACTCGCTCTGGACAAGAGCCATCTTGAATTGCAGCATGATCTACAGGTCCCTCTATGCCGGTCATCAGATTTCATGACCGGAGTGGGGTAAATTTTTTCCAGCTGTTATGATGTGCTGGAGTATAATCTCCATATAACTGTACCTAGCCATAATACTATTAACCTACAGCAGACTGCAGACGTTTGTACCAGTAATGGATTATATGATGGTCCTTCAGGGGACTTAAGAACAAGGCCTGCAAACTATGTAAACGGAACTCAATTAACTTTGCTTATCTATTACGCTATTCCATAGCCTTATTAGCTCACATTGTTCTCAGTTTATATATTTGCTATGTGGTCCTTGAGAGTGAATGTTAAACATTTCCCCAAATCTAGAAGTCCAGCGCCCCATAAACCACTCTTCTATTGCTTTATTTATTTATTTTTATTATTTTTTTTTTTATACCCTCCTTACTAGTGAGACTGCCTCTTTCTTAGTTAAATTTCTGAAAAGATGTTGGTCTACAGCAGATTATGTTTATATTCAGTGGAGGGCACAATTTCAAACCGCTACTCTCCCTTACAGTACAGAGCGCTCATATACAGGCCAATCATCCCAGGGGGGTTGTTTGCTTTAGTGTGTGTGACTTTAGCCATTCAGCATACTGTGTGAGAGGTTGTATATGTTTTACTATGTCTCACTTTTCTTGTTATGTACATTCTCAAATGCTCTATGTACCTTTCTCCCCCTGCTGGTGAGAGCTTGGGTCAGATTATGACTTTTCTACACTCTCCCCCCAGCTAAAGTTAACTATGTTATTACCCCATTAATAATTGAGGGTTGCTGTTCCCAACATTGTCTCATAACTGCACAATACTGCTATATCTATCACTATTTTTGTATATCTCCTGTGGATGGTCCTCACTCTCCATACTATTTTGCACGGTACAGGCTGCATTCTTGTGTTCTAGGCATGTAAGTTTTTAGATTAATGGTAACCAGTTTTCCAAGTTACTATTGCATCTTTAACATTAGTTAGCTTAAACCTGTAATGACCTGAAGTCCAGACCTTCCTACCAGCATCTTCAGCATATGTTCTCAATGTCACTAAGCTCGTTGTATGTTTCATTACTATTATTATTATGTTTGTGTTATTTTGTTATTTAATCTATCTGATACCATCAGACATCATATTTCCCTTAAGGTTTAAGTATTGAGAAGCAGGATGACCAGGCTCCCCTCTACCTAGTTACCTAGATATCTGTCTATATAATACTTGTTGTAATATGTTATAGGCGAATGTGAATTGAAACCTCATCATTGTATACCATTCTTAGCATGCCCTTATTGAGTGATACCTCAACACAGTCATCCCTTACCAGACGCTAAGCCCTTTTATGGTGTATGTTAGACTCCAAGGGACGCAGTATTAGACTCTTATATATTGTAAAAATAGCAGCTTTATCCACCTGTTCCCTTTAGCTTTTAATAAGGCTATGATGCATGTGTTATACATATAGGCTTACAGCACTTGCCATGTCTCATCCTGTTATATGGTATTTATCTGAATTCTTCATTTTTAATGCAAGTTATCAAAATTATCCTTCCTGGCCGATGTGTGGAATTTATATTAGGGTAACTACTATATCACTACTACTACCTAGGGGTTCTATGTACCCTTTTAAGTCCACATGTTTGACTAATAATATCTAGCTCAAAAGTCTAGAAGCCCAAAAGCGTTCAACAGCCTGGCACCCCAACTGGCTCCACCCTCCTCCTCCCCCCTCTTCCCCCCTCCTCAACTTATTTCGAGCGGCTCTTGCCCGCTGCACTCCCCTCCCCCTAATCACATGAAACCAAATGCCTCTTGTTTCTATATTTCTTGAATACATATTTTACTGTATGCTTATACACTACAAGGCGTGGTCACTTATATCTACATATTATACAAAATATAAAACTGAAGTCGTCATTTAGATAGTCTAAAGTTTAGATAGATTGCTAATGCCTTTAATGACCGGGATTCATATATCCCTTCTATTTAGCCCTACTGCCTAGTCAACCTCCTTGCTTTTTGATACCTTTGGCCAATTATAGCTTTTTTCACTCTATTAATAATCTTCAAGTATCACTCTTAAGGCTCATAAATGCATATTAGATGGGCATAATTTGTACTGTTAACTTGGCAATCTCATTGTATTCACATGGTATTCTTCTTATTTGTCATTGTTTATGGACGTGTCACTATTGTTACATTTGTTTATGACTTCAATAAAAAAAAAAAAATAAGAAATGGGGAACGGGGGGGGGGGGGGGGCTCTTTGCCTGAAAATACCCAGGCCTCTTTTTCTTTTTGGATATATATATATATATATATATACTGTATATATTTATACAGGTATATATATATATATATATATATATATATATATATATATATATATATATATATAAAGAGAGAGAGAGAAGAGAGAGAGAGAGGGGGGAGAGGGAGAGAGAGAGAGGTATAGATATAGATATGTATTGTACCAAAAAACATCAGATATATGTAGAAATATTTATTTTAGAATAAAAAGAACATATTCTATAATGTGAAGAAAATTGGAATGTGAAATATTCATTGTTTCATGTTGGGTTTGCACAAGATTTGTGTGTTTTTTCCACTTTTATTCTCCTTTGACTTCTATGGGGGAATACGTGAACGCACACATCATATTCTTAGTTCCTTTTTTTTTGCGATCGTCGTGTTACCACACGAGCATGAACAGTTTGCTTTCAACACATAATAAGAGCACAAAAAACTTACTTTTAACGCAATTAACACTTGAGCAGGAGTGTTAATTAGCGCTACACTTCTAACCTGGCTGTATAAATGAGGAAGAGAAGAAACACAGCGCATCCGATTCACAGCAGCGTTTATTCAGAGGACAAATGACATATAAAAAGACACACTTACAAGATAGTAGTGAGTAAGATGCACGTAGCCCACTGGCTTTATGGAAAACAGAATTTATGCTTACCTGATAAATTACTTTCTCCAACGGTGTGTCCGGTCCACGGCGTCATCCTTACTTGTGGGATATTCTCTTCCCCAACAGGAAATGGCAAAGAGTCCCAGCAAAGCTGGTCACATGATCCCTCCTAGGCTCCGCCCACCCCAGTCATTCGACCGACGGACAGGAGGAAATATATATAGGAGAAACCATATGATACCGTGGTGACTGTAGTTAGAGAAAATAATTCATCAGACCTGATTAAAAAACCAGGGCGGGCCGTGGACCGAACACACCGTTGGAGAAAGTAATTTATCAGGTAAGCATAAATTCTGTTTTCTCCAACATTGGTGTGTCCGGTCCACGGCGTCATCCTTACTTGTGGGAACCAATACCAAAGCTTTAGGACACGGATGAAGGGAGGGAGCAAATCAGGTCACCTAAACGGAAGGAACCACAGCTTGCAAAACCTTTCTCCCAAAAATAGCCTCAGAAGAAGCAAAAGTATCAAATTTGTAAAATTTGGCAAAAGTGTGCAGTGAAGACCAAGTCGCTGCCTTACATATCTGGTCAACAGAAGCCTCGTTCTTGAAGGCCCATGTGGAAGCCACAGCCCTAGTGGAGTGAGCTGTGATTCTTTCAGGAGGCTGCCGTCCGGCAGTCTCATAAGCCAATCGGATAATGCTTTTAAGCCAAAAGGAAAGAGAGGTAGAAGTCGCTTTTTGACCTCTCCTTTTACCAGAATAAACAACAAACAAGGAAGATGTTTGTCTGAAATCTTTAGTAGCCTCTAAATAGAATTTTAGAGCACGAACTACGTCCAAATTGTGTAACAAACGTTCCTTCTTTGAAACTGGATTCGGACACAAAGAAGGTACAACTATCTCCTGGTTAATATTTTTGTTAGAAACAACTTTCGGAAGAAAACCAGGCTTAGTACGCAAAACCACCTTATCTGCATGGAACACCAGATAGGGCGGAGAACACTGCAGAGCAGATAACTCTGAAACTCTTCTAGCAGAAGAAATTGCAACTAAAAACAAAACTTTCCAAGATAGTAACTTAATATCTATGGAATGTAAAGGTTCAAACGGAACCCCTTGAAGAACTGAAAGAACTAGATTTAGACTCCAGGGAGGAGTCAAAGGTCTGTAAACAGGCTTGATCCTAACCAGAGCCTGAACAAATGCTTGAACATCTGGCATGGCTGCCAGTCTTTTGTGAAGTAAAACTGATAAAGCAGAGATCTGTCCCTTTAGAGAACTTGCAGATAATCCTTTCTCCAAACCTTCTTGTAGAAAGTATAGAATCTTAGGAATCTTTATCTTGTTCCATGGGAATCCTTTGGATTCACACCAACAGATATATTTTTTCCATATTTTATGGTAAATTTTTCTAGTTACAGGCTTTCTAGCCTGAATCAGAGTATCTATTACAGAATCTGAAAACCCACGCTTTGATAAAATCAAGCGTTCAAATTCCAAGCCGTCAGTTGGAGGGAAACCAGATTCGGATGTTCGAATGGACCCTGAACAAGAAGGTCCTGTCTCAAAGGTAGCTTCCATGGTGGAGCCGATGACATATTCACCAGGTCTGCATACCAAGTCCTGCGTGGCCACGCAGGAGCTATCAAGATCACAGAGTCCCTCTCCTGATTGATCCTGGCTACCAACCTGGGAATGAGAGGAAACGGTGGGAATACATAAGCTAGGTTGAAGGTTCAAGGTGCTACTAGTGCATCTACTAGAGTCACCTTGGGATCCCTGGATCTGGACCCGTAGCAAGGAACCTTGAAGTTCTGACGAGACGCCATCAGATCCATGTCTGGAATGCCCCATAATTGAGTTATTTGGGCAAAGATTTCCGGATGGAGTTCCCACTCCCCCGGATGGAATGTCTGACGACTCAGAAAATCCGCTTCCCAATTTTCCACTCCTGGGATGTGGATCGCAGACAGGTGGCAGGAGTGATCCTCCGCCCATTGAATTATCTTGGTCACTTCTTTCATCGCCAGGGAACTCCTTGTTCCCCCCTGATGATTGATATATGCAACGGTCGTCATGTTGTCTGATTGAAACCTTATGAATTTGGCCTTTGCTAGTTGAGGCCAAGCTCTGAGAGCATTGAATATCGCTCTCAGTTCCAGAATGTTTATCGGGAGAAGAGACTCTTCCCGAGACCATAGACCCTGAGCTTTCAGGGATTCCCAGACCGCGCCCCAGCCCACTAGACTGGCGTCGGTCGTGACAATGACCCACTCTGGGTCTTTTGATCTACTTGAATCATCGGAGACAAGTCTGTATAATCCCCATTCCACTGTCTGAGCATGCACAGTTGTAATGGTCTTAGATGAATTTGTGCAAAAGGAACTATGTCCATTGTTGCAACAATCAATCCTATTACTTCCATGCACTGCGCTATGGAAGGACGAGGAACAGAATGAAGTACTTGACAAGAGCTTAGAAGTTTTGATTTTCTGACCTCTGTCAGAAAAATCCTCATTTCTAAGGAATCTATTATTGTTCCCAAGAAGGGAACTCTTGTTGACGGGGACAGAAAACTTTTTTCTTTGTTCACCTTCCATCCATGAGATCTGAGAAAGGCTAGGACGATGTCCGTATGAGCCTTTGCTTTTGACAGGGACGACGCTTGAATTAGGATGTCGTCCAAGTAAGGTACTACTGCAATGCCCCTTGGTCTTAGAACCGCTAGAAGGGACCCTAGTACCTTTGTGAAAATCCTTGGAGCAGTGGCTAATCCGAATGGAAGTGCCACAAACTGGTAATGCTTGTCCAGAAAAGCGAACCTTAGGAACTGATGATGTTCCTTGTGGATAGGAATATGCAGGTACGCATCCTTTAAATCCACGGTAGTCATAAATTGACTTTCCTGGATGGTAGGTAGGATCGTTCGAATAGTTTCCATTTTGAATGATGGTACCCTGAGAAATTTGTTTAGGATCTTCAGATCCAAAATTGGTCTGAATGTTCCCTCTTTTTTGGGAACTATGAACAGATTGGAATAAAATCCCATTCCTTGTTCTCTTATTGGAACTGGATGTATCACTCCCATCTTTAACAGGTCTTCTACACAATGTAAGAATGCCTGTCTCTTTATTTGGTTTGAGGATAAGTGAGACCTGTGGAACCTTCCCCTTGGGGGTAGTTCCTTGAATTCCAGGAGATAACCTTGAGAAACTATTTCTAGCGCCCAAGGATCCTGAACATCTCTTGCCCAAGCCTGAGCAAAGAGAGAGAGTCTGCCCCCCACTAGATCCGGTCCTGGATCGGGGGCTATCCCTTCATGCTGTTTTGGTAGCAGTGGTAGGCTTCTTGGCCTGCTTACCCTTGTTCCAGCCTTGCATTGGTTTCCAGGCTGGTTTGGGTTGTGAAGTATTACCCTCTTGCTTAGAGGATGCAGAATTAGAGGCTGGTCCGTTTCTGCGAAAGGGACGAAAATTAGGCTTATTTTTAGCCTTAAAAGACCTATCCTGTGGGAGGGCGTGGCCCTTTCCCCCAGTGATGTCTGAAATAATCTCTTTCAAATCTGGTCCAAATAATGTTTTACCTTTGAAAGGAATGTTAAGCAATTTTGTCTTGGAAGACACATCCGCTGACCAAGACTTTAGCCAAAGCGCTCTGCGTGCCACGATAGCAAACCCTGAATTTTTCGCCGCTAATCTAGCTAATTGCAAAGCGGCATCTAAAACAAAAGAGTTAGCCAATTTAAGTGCTTGAACTCTGTCCATAACCTCCTCATACGAAGATTCTCTACTGAGCGACTTTTCTAGTTCCTCGAACCAGAAACACGCTGCCGTAGTGACAGGAACAATGCATGAAATTGGTTGTAGAAGGTAACCTTGCTGTACAAAAATCTTTTTAAGCAAACCCTCTAATTTTTTATCCATAGGATCTTTGAAAGCACAACTATCTTCGATAGGAATAGTAGTGCGTTTGTTTAGAGTAGAAACCGCCCCCTCGACCTTGGGGACTGTCTGCCATAAGTCCTTTCTGGGGTCGACTATAGGAAATAATTTCTTAAATATAGGGGGGGGGGAACAAAAGGTATGCCGGGCTTTTCCCACTCTTTATTTACTATGTCCGCCACCCGCTTGGGTATAGGAAAAGCGTCGGGGGGCACCGGAACCTCTAGGAACTTGTCCATCTTACATAATTTCTCTGGAATGACCAAATTGTCACAATCATCCAGAGTAGATAACACCTCCTTAAGCAGTGCGCGGAGATGTTCTAATTTAAATTTAAATGTCACAACATCAGGTTCAGCTTGATGAGAAATTTTTCCTGAATCTGAGATTTCTCCATCAGACAAAACCTCCCTCATGGCCCCTTGAGATTGGTGTGAGGGTATGTCAGAACAGTTATCATCAGCGCCCTCTTGCTCTTCAGTGTTTAAAACAGAGCAATCGCGCTTTCTCTGATAAGTAGGCATTTTGGATAAAAGATTTGCTATGGAGTTATCCATTACAGCCGTTAATTGTTGCATGGTAATAAGTATTGGCGCACTAGATGTACTAGGGGCCTCCTGTGTGGGCAAAACTGGTGTAGACACAGTAGGGGATGATGTAGTATCATGTTTACTCCCCTCATTTGAGGAATCATCTTGGGCAATATCATTATCTGTGGCATTACTGTCCTTACTTTGTTTGGACACTATGGCACAATTATCACATAAATTTAAATGGGGAGACACATTGGCTTTCATACCTATAGAACATAGCTTATCTGATGGTACAGACATGTTAAACAGGCTTAAACTTGTCAACAAAGCACAAAAAACGTTTTAAAATAAAACCGTTACTGTCTCTTTAAATTTCAAACTGAAAACACTTTATTACTGAATATGTGAAAAAGTATGAAGGAATTGTTCAAAAATTACCAAAATTTCACCACAGTGTCTTAAAGCATTAAAAGTATTGCACACCAAATTTCAGAGCTTTAACCCTTAAAATAACGGAACCGGAGTCCCAGCTATATGCTTTGCTGAGACCCAACCAAGCCCAGAGGGGAATACGATACCAAATGACGCCTTCTAGAAGCTTTTTTAGTGATTCTTAGATCCTCACACATGCATCTGCATGCCTTGCTCTTCAAAAACAACTGCGCAGTAATGGCGCGAAAATGAGGCTCAGTCTATAACTAGAAAGGCCCCCAGACTAAAAAAGGTATCCAACACAGTGCCTGCCGTTTTTTAAACGTTCCCCAAGATTATAATGCCAATTATTAGCTCGAATCTGCATAATATGCCCCAATAAAGCAATCGTTTTAGCCCATAAAAATGTCTACCAGTTTTTAAGCCCTTTTTTAAGCCCTTTATTCTTTTATGTTTGACTAAGAAAATGGCTTACCGGTCCCCATGAGGGGAAATGACAGCCTTCCAGCATTACATGGTCTTGTTAGAAATATGGCTAGTCATACCTTAAGCAGAAAAGTCTGCTAACTGTTTCCCCCAACTGAAGTTACTTCATCTCAACAGTCCTGTGTGGAAACAGCAATCGATTTTAGTTACTGTCTGCTAAAATCATCTTCCTCTTACAAACAGAAATCTTCATCCTTTTCTGTTTCAGAGTAAATAGTACATACCAGCACTATTTTAAAATAACAAACACTTGATAGAAGAATAAAAACTACATTTAAACACCATAAAACTCTTAACCATCTCCGTGGAGATGTTGCCTGTGCAACGGCAAAGAGAATGACAGGGGTGGGCGGAGCCTAGGAGGGATCATGTGACCAGCTTTGCTGGGACTCTTTGCCATTTCCTTTTGGGGAAGAGAATATTCCACAAGTAAGGATGACGCCGTGGACCGGACACACCAATGTTGGAGAAATGACTATTATGCGTAACAGAGAGAATCCCACACTTAAGGCTGTGACACACTGCAAGCGATGCGGCGCGAGGTGAAGCAGCCGCTTCGCACCGCATCGCATCGCTTCTGAAGTTCAATTATTTCATCTCTGAGAGCTTAGCTATGCGACCTGACGCAGCAGAGTGCTCAGAGATGAAAAGGCAGGACACACTGAGCGCGCACAGCTGCATCCACACGCTGCTCACCGCTCCGCTTGCAGTGTGTCACAGCCTTTATGCCGACCCGCAGCACCTGGAATCTCGTGGCTGTATTGTGGCAATCTTCACACAATTAAAAACGAGAAGGGGAGTAATTCCAGGTGCTGCGGGTCGGCATAAGTGTGGGATTCTCTCTGTTACGCATAATAGGCATTTCCATCAAGCCAGTGGGCTACGTGCATCTTACTCACTATTATCTTGTAAGTGTGTCTTTTTATATGTCATTTCTCCTCTGAATAAACGCTGCTGTGAATCGGATGCTCTGTGTTTCTTCTCTTCCTCATTTATACAGCTTGCTACCTCGGGACACAGGCGACTGGAGCCCCATGAACAATCAGCTGCTCCGGATGTGTTTCTAACAAGCAACACCACAGCGAGAGTTTGTGCAAAATCGACGCCATTCCACCTATAGTTTACAAGACTCCTGCAGGATTGCGTTAAATCAAGCTAAGTGTAATATATAAATATAAAATACTCTTTATAAAGCGCTATTTTTTGGGACATTATCAGTACACTTTCTGTGGTACGAATAATAGAAGTTGGACATTCCTAAACGGGACTGAAACCGGCATTATAATACTGTACTGACCCATTTTCTGTTATTGTGTTTAGTAACGAATTTTATTGCATATGTGAACGGGTTTACATTATACCTAGCAATAAGAATTATAGAATGTCAATTATCAGTGTTAGTTAAGAGTGGAAATTGGAAAACAATAGAGCATTGGTGTTGCTTCATACGTGTACATCTTAGCTTTTGTTTTGCGCTGTCAATTGTTTGTCAATTTACTTCTAATCTGGCCTATTGTTTTAACAGCTTGTGAAAACGTCAGGTAAGTGCAAAATGTTTCCATCTATCCATCGCTAGTCTGTCAGTATTGGGAGTTACAGAAATTTACATATGGATGTTTAAACAGCTCATACTATATTTTTGGTTTCATATTTGCATTTTCATAATTTTATCTTTTTAAATGGAATTGTCAATCACACCAGGAAATAAACATTTGCCATTCTGTTTGTTGGTGACAAAAATCTTTTGTACATTTTCTTTTTTTTTAAAACAGAAGTTTCACAATCTTTCCTTTTAATAGCTGCTATTTACAATATCTTGATTTTTGCTTTGCCATTTTCTTACAGTAATAGAGATTTGGCAGACAAACTTATTTCTGTAAATTTTGGCACCCATAAATGGTTTAGTTTATCTTCAGAGTAAGCATATTCAAATACACTCACCTAGATTACGAGTTTTGTGTTAGAGGCTATGTGGTGCTAACGAGCAGTTTTCCCTCACTGCTCACTGACCTACAGCGCTGGTATTACAGGTTTTTAGAAACCCATCGTTAAAAGACAAGAAGTGAGCGTTGAGCAAAATTTTGCTCAATACCGCACTCTAATACCAGCGCTGCTTAAGTCAGCGGTGAGCTGGTGTAACGTGCTTGTGCACGATTTCCCCGTAGGAATCAATGGGGAGAGCCGGCTGAAAAAAAGTCTAACACCTGCAAAAAAGCAGCGTAAAACTCACTAACGCAGCCCCATTGATTCCTATGGGGAAATAATATTTATATTTACACCTAACACCTTAACATGAACCCCGAGTCTAAACACCCCTAATCTTACACTTATTAACCTCTAATCTGCCACCCCTGACATCGCCGACACCTATATTATACTTATTAACCCCTAATCTGCCACTCCGGGCACCGCCCCCACCTACATTATACAAATGAACCCCTAATCTGCTGCCCCCAACATCGCCGCCACCTACATTATATTTATTAACCCCTAATCTGCCGCCCCCAATGTCGCCGCCACCTACCTACACTTATTAACCCCTAATATGCTGCCCCCAACGTCGCGCGCACTATAATAAACATATTAACCCCTAAACCGCCACGCTCCCACCTTGCAAACATTAGTTAAATATTATTAACCCCTAATCTGCCGTCCCTAACATTGCCGCCACCTACCTAGATTTATTAACCCCTAATCTGCCGCCCCCAATGTCGCCGCCACTATATTAAAGTTATTAACCACTAAACCTAAGTCTAACCCTAAACCTAACACCCACTAACTTAAATATAATTTAAATAAATCTAAATAAATATTCCTATCATTAACTAAATTATCCCTATTTAAAACTAAATACTTAGCTATAAAATAAACCCTAAGCTAGCTACAATATAACTAATAGTTACATTGTAGCTATTTTAGGATTTATTTTTATTTTACAGGCAAGTTTGTATTTATTTTAACTAGGTAGAATAGTTATTAAATAGTTATTAACTATTTAATAACTACCTAGCTAAAATAAATACAAATTTACCTGTAAAATAAAACCTAACCTAAGTTACACTAACACCTAACACTACACTATAATTAAATAAATTAAATAAATTAAATACAATGAGCTAAATTAAATTAAATTAAATTAGCTAAAGTACAAAAAAAAAACACACTAAATTACAGAAAATAAAAAAACAAATTACAGAAATTTAAACTAATTACACCTAATCTAATAACCCTATTAAAATAAAAAAAAAAAAAAAAAAAAAAAAAACCCTATCCTAAACTAAACTACCAATAGCCCTTAAAAGGGCCTTTTGCGGGCAATGCCCCAAATAAATCAACTCTTTTACCTGTAAAACAAAATACAAACAACCCCCCAACAGTAAAACCCACCACCCACACAACCAACCCCCCAAATAAAATACTATCTAAAAAAACCTAAGCTCCCCATTGCCCTGAAAAGGGCATTTGGATGGGCATTGCCATTAAAAGGGCATTTAGCTCTTTTGCCGCCCAAACCCTAATCTAAAAAATAAAACCCACCTAATAAACCCTTAAAAAACCTAACACTAACCCCCTGAAGATCAACTTACCGGGAGACATCTTCATCCAAGCCGGGCGAAGTGGTCCTCCAGACGGGCAGAAGTCTTCATCCAGACGACATCTTCTATCTTCATCCATCCGGCGCGGAGCGGGTCCATCTTCAAGACATCCGACGTGGAGCATCCTCTTCTGGAGACGACTAAAACAGAATGAAGGTACCTTTAAGTGACGTCATCCAAGATGGCATCCCTTAGATTCCGATTGGCTGATAGAATTCTATCAACCAATTGGAATTCAGGTAGAAAAAATCCTATTGGCTGATGCAATCAGCCAATATTATTGAAGTTCAATCCTATTGGCTGATCCAATTGCATAAGCCAATAGGATTTTTTCTACCTTAATTCCGATTGGCTGATAGAATTCTATCAGCCAATCGGAATCTAAGGGATGCGATCTTGGATGACGTCACTTAAAGGTACCTTCATTCCGTTTTAGTCGTCGCCAGAAGAGGATGCTCCCCGTCGGATGTCTTGAAGATGGACCAGCTCCGCGCCGGATGGATGAAGATAGAAGATGCCTTCTGGATGAAGGCTTCTGCCCATCTGGAGGACCACTTCTGCCCGGCTTGGATGAAGACTTCTGCCCGTCTGGAGGACCACTTCGCCCGGCTTGGATGAAGACGTCTCCCGGTAAGTCGATCTTCAGGGGGTTAGTGCTAGGTTTTTTTAAGGGTGTATTGGGTGGGTTTTATTTTTTAGATTAGAGTTTGGGAGGCAAAAGAGCTAACTACCCTTTTAAGGGCAATGCCCAACCAAATGCCCTTTTCAGGGCAATAGGGAGCTTAGGTTTTTTAGTTAGAGTTTTATTTGGGGGGTTGGTTGTGTGGGTGGTGGGTTTTACTGTTGGGGGGTTGTTTGTATTTTGTTTTACAGGTAAAATAGCTGATTACTTTGGGGCAATGTCCAGCAAAAGGCCCTTTTAAGGGCTATTGGTAGTTTAGTTTAGGCTAGGACTTTTTTTTATTTTGGGGGGGCTTTTTTATTTTAATAGGTCTATTAGATTGAGTGTAATTAGTTTAAAGATCTGTAATTTGTTTATTATTTTCTGTAATTTAGTGTTTGTTTGTTTTTTGTTGTACTTTAGCTAATTTAATTTAATTTAGGTAATTGTATTTAATTTAGTTAATTTATTTAATTATAGTAGTGGTTAGGTGTTAATGTAACTTAGGTTAGGTTTAATTTTACAGGTAAATTTGTATTTATTTTAGCTAGGTAGTTATTAAATAGTTAATAACTATTTACTAACTATTCTACCTAGTTAAAATAAATACAAACTTGCCTGTAAAATAAAAATAAACCCTAAGATAGCTACAATGTAACTATTAGTTATATTGTAGCTAGCTTAGGGTTTATTTTATAAGTATTTAGTTTTAAATCGGAATTATTTAGTTAATGATAGGAATATTTATTTAGATTTAATTAATTATATTTAAGTTAGTGGGTGTTAGGTTTAGGGTTAGACTTAGGTTTAAGGGTTAATAACTTTAATATAGTGGCGGCGGCGACGTTGGGGCGGCTGATTAGGGGTTAATAAATGTAGGTAGGTGGCGGCAATGTTAGGGATTAGGGGTTAATAATATTTAATTAAGTTTTGCGAGGCGGGAGTGCGGCGGTTTAGGGGTTAATATGTTTATTATAGTGGCGGTGACATTGGGGGCAGCAGATTAGTGGTTAATAAATATAATGTAGGTGTCGGAGATGTTGGGGGCAGCAGATTAGGGGTTCATAAATATAATGCAGGTGGCGACGGTGTCCGGAGCGGCAGATTAGAGGTTCAAATATTTATTTTAGTATTTGCGATGCGGGAGGGCCTCGGTTTACTGGTTAATAGGTAGTTTATGGTTGTTAGTGTACTTTGTAGCACTTTAGTTATGAGTTTTATGCTACAGCGTTGTAGTGTAAAACTCATAACTACTGACTTTAAAATGCATTAGGACTCTTGACAGGGTAGGGTGTACCGCTCACTTTTTGGCCTCCCAGGACAGACTCGTAATATCAGCGCTATGGAAGTCCCATAGAAAAAAGACTTTACGAAGTTTACGTAAGTCATTTTGCGGTAAGGCCAAAGAAGTGTGCGGTCACCCTAAACCTGCAAAACTTGTAATACCAGCGGGCGTAAAAAAAGCAGCGTTAGGACCTCTTAACGCTGCTTTTTTACCCTAACGCACAACTCGTAATCTAGCCAACTGTTTCTCAGCTCTGTTCTTTAAGAACCCTTAACAGGCTGGATTTTAAGATAATAGTGTCAGTGATTTTTTTTTCTCACCTGCATTTTTCAATGCCACCTTATCAGAATGCAGATGTGAACAGTGCCATTCAACCACAATAACCTTTTCAAGTTTCTCTTTTGAATGTTAACATTTTGATGTTGACATTCTGAAAGGTAAAAACTGTAGCAGAGTGATCTTGATCATCTAGTCTGTTATTCAGGATTGGAGAAACACTGTATGTGTTTCATTATTTTAGGTATTTTAACTATCCTTCTATATACAGCGTTGTAGTGTAAAACTCATAACTACTGACTTTAAAATGCATTAGGACTCTTGACAGGGTAGGGTGTACCGCTCACTTTTTGGCCTCCCAGGACAGACTCGTAATATCAGAGCTATGGAAGTCCCATAGAAAAAAGACTTTACGAAGTTTACGTAAGTCATTTTGCGGTAAGGCCAAAGAAGTGTGCGGTCACCCTAAACCTGCAAAACTTGTAATACCAGCGGGCGTAAAAAAAGCAGCGTTAGGACCTCTTAACGCTGCTTTTTTACCCTAACGCACAACTCGTAATCTAGCCAACTGTTTCTCAGCTCTGTTCTTTAAGAACCCTTAACAGGCTGGATTTTAAGATAATAGTGTCAGTGATTTTTTTTTCTCACCTGCATTTTTCAATGCCACCTTATCAGAATGCAGATGTGAACAGTGCCATTCAACCACAATAACCTTTTCAAGTTTCTCTTTTGAATGTTAACATTTTGATGTTGACATTCTGAAAGGTAAAAACTGTAGCAGAGTGATCTTGATCATCTAGTCTGTTATTCAGGATTGGAGAAACACTGTATGTGTTTCATTATTTTAGGTATTTTAACTATCCTTCTATATACACTGTTTAGTGATTTAGAAAGTAAAGTTTAAAGAAAAATTACATTTTTTGTTTCATTTAAGATAGGGTAATAATCTTTGTTTACTAGCATGTCATGAAACTATAATATGTCTATCTTTCTATCTATTTATCTATCTATCTATCATCTATCTATCTATTTATCTATCTATCCATCTATCATCTATCTATCTATCATCTATCTATATCTATCTATTTATCTATTTATCTATCTATCTATCTATCTATCTATCCTCTTTATGTCTGTCTGTCTCTGTCTGTATGTCCACACATGTATAATAGTGATTTTTTTTTAGTGTATTGTTTTAATTATATGTGTATTTTTTATACCCAGTAAATGTTAAAAATATTATTGCATGAAAAAAAGGTTATATCTGTTTATTTTCAAGCTAAGCCATGTACTAAAAGGTGGGCGGATACTTTAAATTTACTGCCCACATGTTCTGTTACATAAGGATTTTCTGGTGCAATGCTTCGCCCTACACTTGTGCAACTAATCGCGCAACAGCAGTGCCTGCCAATCACCCTGAACGATCATGTTTGGGGTCTTTTATCTACACAAGCTCAGAGATGGAGAATAGAGTAAGAAGCATTGATTGTGTGACCACTGCTTCTTACATTGCGGAGAGCAGGCTTGCGTGATCAAGCCTTTCAAGCAAGGGCTGAAAAGGAACATCTGCTGCTTAGTACACTGAACATAAAATGTCTAGGTCTTAAAGGGACATAAATATGCAACAATAAAATGCTCTAATATGTTAGAACATGTTATTATTGCACAATTGATTGCATATAACTCTGTGATTAATAGTGGCACATGTTTAGTACTTTCCCTTGCATGCACACTACCAGAAGTAAACTTTTAACTTGCGCCGGCTAGCATGCATATTACACATTGAATGTAAAATATATTAGGACTTTGGATATTGCGACTGTGCTGATATCTGCCTATAGAATTCAACGGAGTGCACAAACTAAAAATAACAAACAACACTTATCACTTGTGTGCTAACCCAACACCGCGTTAGACCAACTGCACTAACGCAAAGGTATTTATAAATATTTTACATTACAATGTTCTTCACAAAGAAGAAAATGTTCTATATATTTTAAATGCATATATATATATATATATATATATATATATATATATATATATATATACATATATATATTAAAAAAATTAAATATGTATCTATAACTTTATATCTATTTGAATATATAGGTATATGTAGGTACCTATGCCCTGTACATGGAGATTATAAAGGCAAAAAAAAAAACAAACAACTCCTCCTCCTATGACTAACCCAGAAGTGATGATGCTGTTTGCTTTTGCCATGTGGATTTCGGTGTGTAAAGCACACTAAGTAGCAGCTGGGATATTGAAGGAGCACTGGAAGCGAATACTACAGCGGAGACCTGCCGGTTCATGTGTGTTAAAGTTATATGTCAGATAAGTGTAAAAACGCCTACATTTGCTAATATCTGGAAAATAACTTAACTTTGCAATAACCGCTATTTGTGGAGGGTCAGCCTGGTCTGACTTTGATTGCTCTGTGTTGGATATGCTACATGTGAACTGTTACAACTTTTTCCTTGCTGACATGCATCTGTTTGAAAATAACTGCACGTAACTGCTGTTTTACTATTGCTATAATAGGATCATATGTATGCCATATATAAGGCACCTCATCATACTTAGATACCAAGATTGTTTCTGCCTGGTAATTATCCCTTTTAATTTCTTGGGTACCGAGTGCAGTAGGGTGTAGTATGTTTTGAGGTCTCTCTAAATGATTCATATTGTCATATGCATAACGCTGAAATTGTTGTGCTCTTTGCATGGGATTGCCAATAACATTTTTTCACTGTGAGCTAGCTGATCACTGTGTGCTAGCTGTCCAGTGTCGTAACGCTTAAACATTGTGCTTATTGCATGGGACTGCTATAATATTTGTTACTGTGTGCTAGCTGACCACTGTGTGCTGTCCATTATCAATATTCCATCACATTCAGACCTCAAAATGTTACCTGTCTGACACTATCCCTCACTAATATAGGATAGCATGTGCAGCTAGGGTGTAGTGTGTTTGGAATATTTATAAACCATTAGCATATTTTGTGCTATTTGTACTAGGTGTGCACACCTTCAGGGTTAAATAATTTGATGTCATGTGTTGGTATACAGATATTATGTCTTGACTATTGGTGATATATGGATTAGAGATGTAACTCCATTATTAAGAATAAATCTTTTGATTCATTTATAAAAGAGTGCTTGATTCCCTATCTCCTATATAGTTCATTGAATTGTATGTCCTATTTCTTGTCTTATAGTTTGCTGTAAAAAAATAATATATATATATATATATATATATATATATATATATGCACACACACACATATATATAAATATGAATATCTATTTAAAATACATAGAACATTTCCCCTATTTGAAGAACACTGGAATGTAAAATATTTACAGTACATGCACATTATTGAATATTAAAATGTATTAAAAATTATTTTTCATGTTTTCAGGTATTTGACTGGAAAGGGCTACAATGTATATATATATATATATATATATATATATATATATATATATATATATATATATATAAAGCAAAGTCCTGTGTAGGAGTGCACACCATATATTTAGTGGCAGCTGCCAGGGTGCAATGTCAAAACAGTATGTACTATGCAAAAAAGGCAGCACTCACTGGTCATTTGTAAGTAAAATTTAGCTTTTAATAATACAAAAAGTTAAAATCTTGGGAAAAACATGACGTTTCGATGCCTAACTGGCATCTTTTTCAAATGTCCCAAAAGGTAAATCCAAAGTGGTCACACCAGCTATGTGGTGTTCCCCATGAGAGCATAAAACTACCAGTTAGGCATCGAAACGTCATGTTTTTCCCAAGATTTTAACTTTTTGTATTATTAAAAGCTAAATTTTACTTACAAATGACCAGTGAGTGCTGCCATTTTTGCATAGTGTATGTGTATATATATATATATATATATATATATATATAAACACATAAGGGGACTGCACTCTCAGATTGGACTGTGTACACATTGCTATGGTGCTATGGCACTCTCAGGAATCTGTCCTGTCCCCAGAGTCACAGGCAGTTAACCCCAGACAAGTCTGGGTGCAAGGCCCATGGGAAAATTACAAAACAAATTAAAACAACACACAGAGAAAGTCCAGCACTCGCTTACAAGCTCTCAGCTAAGATTAAAAGTAAAAATCGAAGAGTTAGTTACCGCATCTGGCCAAATGGGACAAGCCCTGGTACCACGTCAAGGTCTCTTCCAAAACCTGGGTCCCAAACACAGCCATACAAATGCAAGCTCTCAATCAAATAAACTGAGAACAAGTCAGGGTACACAGACTTATGTAATCACCCTAGACATATATAAAACACGTAAGGGGACTACACTCTCAGACTGGACTGCGTACACATCCCATGACCCTGCAATATGCTCAGCCCTCAGTGCTATGGTACTCTCAGGAAGTTGTGCTGTGACCAGAGTCACAGGCAGATAACTCCAGACAAGTATGGGTGCAAGGCACATAGGAAAAATTACAAAATAAATAAATACAACATACAGAGGAAGTCAAGCACTCACTTACAAGCTCTCAGCTAAGATTAAAAGCAAAACTGGAAGAGTTAGTTTCCACATCTGTCCAAATGGGACAAGCCCAGGTACCACGTCAAGGTCTATTCCAAAACCTGGGTCCCTAATACAGTGCAAGCTCTCAATCAAACAAACTGGGAAGAAGTCAGGGTTTACAGACTTATGTAATCACCCTAAACATATACAAAACACGGAAAGGGACTGCACTCTCAGACTGGACTGGGTACACATCCCATGACCCTGTAACATGCTCAGCTTACAAGCTCTTAGGTAAGATTACAAGCCCAGGTACCACGTCAAGGTCTCTTCCAAAACCTGGGTCCCTAATACAGCCTTACAAATACAAGCTCTCAATCAAACAAACTGGGAACACTCAGGGCTGAGCATGTTGCAGGGTCATGGAAGGGGACCCAGTCAAGTCTGAGAGTGCAGTCCCCTTCCGTGTTTTGTATATGTCTAGGGTGATTACATAAGTCTGTGAACCCTGACTTGTTCCCAGTTTGTTTGATTGAGAGCTTGCATTCGTATGACTGTATTAGGGACCCAGGTTTTGGAAGAGACCTTGACAAAGTACCTGGGCTTGTCCCATTTGACCAGATGCGGTAACTAACTCTTCCAATTTTGCTTTTAATCTTAGTATGGTGCTGTGAACCAAAAGGAGTTATCATCGGTTCATCGGTTTATAGATGCATTTACTGTCACTGTCAAGACAACTTCTTTTGGTTCACAGCACCATACTAATTTTCACCATATAGGATTAGTACATAGATTAGCACAGTACACACCACTTAGTAGGGTCTTGATCCAATCGGGGCATGACCTTATTATTTGACATAAATTTAGAACCATTTTTATCTCACGTTCCCTTTCACATTGGTTTATAGATGCAACTACTGACATACGGCTATATTACGAGTTTTGCGGTATAAGTTAAAAAGCAGTGTTAAGGTTCTTTTTCACTACCGCTAATATTACGAGTCTTGCAGGTTTAGCTGCACCGCACACTTTTTTGACCGTAACGCAACGTAATTACCGCAGCTTTCAAAAAATCCTTTTTCAATGGGATTTCCAATCAGCCAATGATTGGATCAGCCAGTAGGATTGAAGCTTAATCCTATTGGCTGATTGCATCAGCCAATAGGAATTTTTCACCTTTAATTCCAATTGGCTGATAGAATTCTATCAGCCATTCAGAATTCAAGGGACGCCATCTTAGATGACGTCACTTAAAGGAACCTTCATTCCAGAAGAGTCGTCATAAGAAGAAGATGCTCCGCGCCGGGTTTGTCTTGAAGATGGACCCACTCTGCACCGGATGGATGAAGATAGAAGATGCCGTCTGGATGAAGACTTCTGCCCATCTGGAGGACCACTTCTGCCGGCTTGGATGAAGACTTCTCCCGGCTTCGTTGAGGACTTCTTGCCGCTTGGGTGAAGACTTCTCCCGGCTTTGTTGAGGATGGATGTCCGGTCTTCAAAACTGTAAGTGGATTTTAGGGGGTTAGTGTTAGGCTTTTTTAAGGGTTTATTGGGTGGGTTTTATTTTTAGATTAGGGTTTAGGCACTTGAAAAAGAGCTAAATGCCCTTTTAAGGGCAATGCCCATCCAAATGCCCTTTTCAGGGCAATGGGTAGCTTAAGTTTTTTTAGTTAGGATTTTATTTGGGGGGTTGGTTGTGTGGGTGGTGGGTTTTACTGTTGGGGGGTTGTTTGTATTTTTTTTACAGGTAAAAGAGCTGATTTATTTGAGGCAAGGCCCTTTTAAGGGCTATTGATAGTTTAGTTTAGGCTAGGGTTTTTTTGGGGGGGGGATTTTTTATTTTGTTAGGGCTATTAGATTAGGTGTAATTAGTTTAAATATCTGATAATTTCTTTTTTTATTTTGTGTCATTTAGTGTTTTTTTTTTGTAATTTAGGTAATTGTATTTAATAAATGTAATTTATTTAATTGTAGTGTAAGGTTAGGTGTTAGTGTAAGACAGGTTAGGTTTTATTTTACAGGTAAATTTCTATTTATTTTAGCTAGGTAGCTAGTAAATAGTTAATAACTATTTACTAACTACCTAGTTAAAATAAATAGAAATTTACCTGTAAAATAAAAATAAAACCTAAGATAGATACAATGTAACTATTAGTTATATTGTAGCTAGCTAAGGGTTTATTTTACAGGTAAGTATTTAGTTTTAAATAGGAATTATTTAGGTAATGATAGTAGGTTTTATTTAGATTTATTTTAGTTATATTTAAATTAGGGGGTGTTAGGGTTAGAGTTAGACTTAGGTTTTGGGGTTAATACATTTAGTATAGTGGCGGCGACATTGGGGGTGGCAGATTAGGGGTTAATAAATGTTTTTTAGGTGGCGGCAATGTTAGGGGTGGCAGATTAGGGGTTAATAATATTTAACTAGTGTTTGCGATGTGGGAGTGCGGCGGTTTAGGGGTTAATATGTTTATTATAGTGGTGACGATGTCCGGAGCGGCAGATTAGGGGTTAATAAGTGTAAGATTAGGGGTGTTTAGACTCAGGGTTCATGTTAGGGTGTTAGGTGTAAACATAAATTTAATTTCCCCATAGGAATCAATGGGGCTGCGTTACGGAGCTTTATGCTGCTTTTTTGCAGGTGTTAGGCTTTTTTTCAGCCGGCTCTCCCCATTGATGTCTATGGGGAAATCGTGCACAAGCACGTAAAACCAGCTTACCGCAGCTTTCAGCAGTGCTAGTATTGGAGTGCGGTATGGAGCACAATTTTGCTTTACGCTCACTTCTTGTTAAACCTGGGTTTTTGTAAACCTGTAATACCAGCGCTGTAGGTAAGTGAGCGGTGACAATAACTTGCAAGTTAGCACCGCAACCTTTATAACACAAAACTCGGAATCTAGCCAATAGTTAGTAAAACACTTCTTGGTTCACAATAATATATTAAGGCATGACATAGTTAGCCAATGAGGGTTAACATCACACAAACAGATTATAACAGACAACTTTGTGGGGGGGGGTTTGGTGCCTTTAAAGACACGATACAGCTAGCCAATGAGGTTAAACAACAGAGATACAATATAAATACCTTATATAGCAGGTGTTCTCCAATACGCTCTCAATCACAGAAATGAAGGTAGCAAAAAGCAATTTATATTGAGAGCGGCTACAGCAGCCAGCTAGAAATATCAGCTCTGGGAGCAGGGAGAGCAGGGCAGAGAGCAAACAAATGGGTGACACGGTCTCAAGCCAGAGAATGCGGTATATTTAAACCGCTAAAACTCACTCCATTTTTTGGTGAGCTCTTCGATTCTTCCTTCGCCTTCAGATACTTCCAGGAATCACAGTGTGTCTCCAGTGCTCCAAACTTTAGTTTAGGATGTCCTTATCTCCCGCACTCTTAGGCTTCCTTCTTAAGAAGCATCCAGGTTAGTAGCCATCCTTCCGCAACAAAAACCACACAGAGATCAGGCGGTCTTCCAGCACAGCAACCACAGCTGTGCGTAGCCTCACTCTCAGTACTAAGAATGTCACTTGACCCTCCAGTAGCGTAATTGATCAATCTCCTCCATGCTTGAATAAAGGTATACGAAAAGAGGGAATAACCACCGGATAGGTTAAAAAGTAGATTTTATTCCAATATGAAAAACATCAGGTAGCAAAAAACGGGTCTGACGCATTTCGGCTTCACAAGTTTGCCATAGTCATAGAACATGATGGTCTTTGACTACGACAAACTTGTGAAGCTGAAACGTGTCAGACCCGTTTTTCGCTACCTGATGGTTTTAATATTGGAATAAAATCTACTTTTTAACCTATCCGGTGGTTATTCCCTCTTTTCGCAAATCTAAATACCTCTATTTAAAATAACCCCATTTTTTGGATCAGACATTTGATCATTAAAGATATGCTCACCACATAGGCAATTCAATATATTTTTGGTATATACATGCTTGGGAGGCATGTTAACAATGACAGGTATTACAAACGTAATTGTAACACACCAATTGGATATTTACGCTTTGGAGTTTAGAGGCGTGACTTTAGAATGACAACGCACATATGCGGAAGTGAAGTTCCGTTGGGCCATAGATCTTGGTTTGGAGCAAAAGCTCATAGATTGTGTCCTTATACATTTCGTTTGGTCACAGTGAGTTCTTTAAGATATTTCGGTTCACATATATTAAAAATGGAATACTAGCAAACAACTACACTTTCTATCAATAGAGGAGTAAACAAAGTGGCATAGCGCTACACGGGGAATATTAATTAAAATTAACCCATAGGTATTAATAGGTCATATCCTGGTAATCCTGATTAAAAATTGTCTGTTTAAACAACAGACATTAAATACATGATGGGGGACATGATTGTCACATTTGAGGAATAGTCAATTTTTAAACATCTATGTGGACGGAATGACAGTTGTTTATGTGTATATATGAATATCTGTATATATTTATATTTTCATGTGGAGAGAAATGTATATTGTACAATGGCGCAATTATTGTATACAAATGAATTTAGTAAAAACATCTTACAGTCATAGAGTAATGTTGGTTTTCAAAGGAAATAGGTAATTAAGGTAACACACCTGTCTTAGGGGGTGGGGTGTCTAAATGTTTTGTGATTGGATAGTTGTTCATGTAAAAGCCAGCACATCCAGATGATTAACAGAAGCCTGAGGAAATAGCCAGGAGAGCTGAGAAATGCATTGCGCTACTGTTTTTAATAAATATAGGGTACATGTGGTGCCTGATTGTTTTATATATCAAATTTATACAATAAAATCTTTATTTTTGGAGATTTTTGGAAGTCTGAGCTTTTATCATCCAGCACTGGGAGCGGTCAAGAGGATTTTCCCTGCTCTCTGGATCAGTGAGCTTGGACACTGAGAGTTCCCAGAATGCCCCACTTAGCATAATTGGGTACTGCCATACTTGTGAGTATGTTGTGATAGTATATATTGAATCTCTTATATACCATCTGAGTTAGACTAGGAGGTGCCCTAGTTTTGTGATTCCTTTTCACAGAAATCTTGTCTGGGGTTAACTGCCTGTAACTCTGGGGACAGCACAGCATCTTAGAGGGCCATAGAACTCAGGGCTGAGCATGTTGCAGGGTCATGGGATGTGTACCCAGTCCAATCTGAGAGTGCAGTCCCCTTCTGTGTTTTGTATATGTCTAGGGTGATTACATAAATCTGTGAACCCTGACTTGTTCCCAGTTTGTTTGATGGAGAGCTTGCATTTGTATGGCTGTGTTTGGGATCCAGGTTTTGGAAGACACCTTGACATCCCATTTGGCCAGATGCGGTAACTAACTCTTCCAGTTTTGCTTTTAATCTTAGCTGAGAGCTTGTAAGCGAGTGCTGGACTTTTGTCTGTGTATTGATATATTATAGCGTTTTGCACTCAAACACCTTGGCATATACCATATAATTTTTTTTATTAATATTTATATGAATAATTTTTATTAGATAGTGTCATGAATAACTCATGGTTTAGATGCTAAGGGGTTAATATTATTTTGCCTGTGAGCTAAAACCATTTGTTTTTCAAGAAGAATTGTCTTGCTGTGTTTATGTGCTGTGTGTGTGTTGTTCCTTTGATAAAGACCTCCCTAATAAATAGTTTCTGAGGTCCACTTTACCAAATGTTATTGTGTATGCATTGATGCATAAAGCCAGTAAACTTGTCGGCTCCAGAGACACAAAGCAGTGCCTCTCCCCAGAGCAGATAAGGTCAATAAGAGGACCCTAGTTCAATTTAAGATACTGTATGCTTCTAAACATGTTATGACACTAGATGAGGGAAATATGACAACCATATCATATCATATTTGGCACCAAACTAATTCTCAGGATGTCCCTGGGAAATTGCTTATATAGGTGAATGTGCTGTATATGCCTATCAGAAGTTGTAAGGTGTTCTATGATTTCTGCCAAAGATGCTGAGCTTTATGACCGGTCGTAAAAGAGAAGGGTTGATATTTCCCTAGCCCCTTCTGCAAAGAAGGTTGGATCAAGCAACTTGATCTCATGGAAACATGTATAAGAATTTTGTATTTAACAATTCAAGTGTTTATCCTTGCATCTACTGATCTAAGTCTCAGGCTTGCCTGGAGTAACTGGACTGACAGATTAATGAAAGTGGAAAGGGTCTGTTAATCCTTTCTGTGCCAATCGAGTGACTGGCGCAGGGTTGGTTAACCCTGGTCGTCACAGATAGTGTATGAGGTTAAATGTATTTATGTTGTGTTTGGTACAACTTTTTATTTCAATTGTATTGTAATCTAGCCCTATGTGTTCAACCCATGCATAATTCCACAATAAATCTATAAATAAATAAAACCTGAAGTAATATGGTTGAGTTACATAGATACATACAGATTTAAATAACTTTAGGGTGTTATCCAATCAGGAATTTAGCCTGATTTAGCCTGAGAGCACACCATTTTTGCCCCAAGGGAAGCCTCTCCTCCCTTGGTTGCAATTAAACATTTTTTTTTTTTTTTTAATACATTTTTCAATACTCTTATTTTGTTTTTGTTTTTTGTTTTTTGTTTTTTTTAACATTTATTTTTTTATTTGAGGTTTGAAATAGGCATACAGAAAGCATGGTACAGTAAAACACAATAATCGCTATAATACATAAGTCTCATGACAAGAAGCTTTAAATACACATTATGTTTTTCTGAAACAGAAGTCCACAAAAAAAAGTGAATAATTCAGATGCCTAATGATCCATTATCCTCCGTATTGACATAAGAGGTCACTTATGGGCCTCTTCACTGAAAAGTCTAAGAGAAGGAGGTTAATCCCAACAATGGAGACCACTTTTGGGTCCCAACTGATATACCTCAATTTTTAGTAAACACTCTAAAATAATCTACTATGGTCACAACTGTGGATAATATTTTTAACCATCCATAAAGCTAAAGTACAAGATAAGATATGAAGTGTGGGATGTAACGAATGCTATATAATATAGTAGAATGTAATATAAATATAGACTCCCCTAGTAACAAATAGAATCCATAATAGGGTTTTCAACCGAAATAAGGAGGCACGTGCAAGCTTTGCTCTAATCTCGATGATCTTAAAGGAGGCCTCTGAGAAATGCTTTAGAAATGGTGGTTTGGTTAATAGGTACTGTTGATCAGACCTGCTGATCTGAATAAAAGGGATGGAATCTATACTGTAGTTTTATGTAAGATAAAATAAGTGCTAGGGGAGTAATGAAATGATGAAAATTGCGGCATAAGCAAGAGAAGCCGCGTATTTAGTTCTCCTATTGCTAGGGGACTCATTTCTTGGGGGGGGGGGAGGCCTTATAATAGTCGTGGTGGTTTGTAGGGATAGGAAGCATGGACCAATTTACAGCTGGAGCAGGGGAAGACTTACTTGGAATTAAGTTAATCAGTGTGACATACGCTTGGAGAGGAAAAGATATAAAACTAGTTTTACAGAACTGGGATTCAACTCCTGTAAGTCCCACTAAAACAAGAGATACTAGTATATTTGTTATGCTATATCTGTTTTCATATTGATAAAATTCAAATGTGTAAAATCTCAAGATGCAATATAGAACTACATTTTAACATTAACATTAAGGATTCAAGCATATAGTAAGGGGCCAAGTGGCCCAGATACAAAGGGTAGTGAGAAAATGTTTAGCCTCTCAATAAAAAAGACTATGCTTAGAACTATAAACATAAATAACATGTTTACACATTGAACCAAAAGTTACTAGATAGTATGGGCTGCCTAACTTTCCTATATAAGTACATTACATCCTCATTTGCAGCTATAATTAGACATATATGTCTACAGCAATTAAATCTTCTGCTATCAGGCTAAAATGTCTACTCAGGTGAAGAGAGATAAAAATACCTCCAAAATTTTAAACATAGCAATTGGTTAGGCATTATAATGTAAATAGGGAATATTATTTTTCCACATGCCTGGAATTTTTTTTTTTTTTTTTTTTTAAACTCCGGTGCCTGGGCATGGGCCCTATGCCCAGACAGCAAGTAAAGCAGTTATATGCACAAGTGTGTAATTCAGATGGATGATAACTTAACTATCCCTAAGTTATTGGGAAAACGTTTTTAATGCCTATTATGTTAGATAGGAGGTCTGACTCAAAAGATTTAGATCTAAGGCACATCTGATAGTTAGCTGTAGCAATTTGCATTATAGTATACTTAGACAAGCAAGAAGAGTGGATACCTGTGTATGAGATAAGTTAGGGCTAAATAATAACCAGCGCAACATATTTTTTAAATTTAAGACTAAAAATAGTATAAACAAGTTTAAACTACAGCATATGGGACTGATCTAAGAGGCATTAATATTTTGAAAAGGAAATGCATCTCGTGGGAGAGGCAGATATTGTTAATTACACAGACCTCAAAAATATAGGTGTTGCTATTTGTGACTTCTAATCTAATATAAACCACCCAAATTAGCTTTCTAAACTAACAAAGTAAACTTAGACGGCAGTGTCCAACTGTAGCAGCAACTAATGTTACAGAGATTAACGGTGAAGGTGTTATAGAAATTTCAACAGATGTCCCACATAAATAACTTCTTGAATCCTTCATGGGGGCAAAACAACTATTGCGAATGTTTGAGACCTGGATGGCATATCATCAATAAAGAAAAAGGTGCTGTCTTCTCTATTGCGTGAAAGACAAGAAACATGGCGGGGGCAGCTGTGCATGGGAGGTCCCGCTAGTGTCCAGATTTCTAACCCTCACCCTTCTTATGTGCCTGTGGGGCAAATGTATGTGTCCTCTGGGCAATACCGGGTCTGCTGAGAGTCATCTTAAAACAGACTGCTGGCCTGATAGTCTTTGTAAGAAGCAGGAGGGCAGGTGCTTCAAAAGGAGAGAGCAGCGTTACTTGTGTTCCACACCACCCTTCACCGGCAAAAGTAATAGCCAAGGTGTCTTTCTGCATACTCTCATGCGTTTGTGTCTTTTCTTCTAGGTACGAGGCTTTCAAGATTGGGGCCATCTGTGAGCTAGGGCTCGTCAAGTTAAGGGGCTCTAGAACGTAAGAGCTCTTGGTTAGCTCCATGCTGTCTTCTCTATGCCCCTGTTGTTTGTCAGATATCGCCATGTCAGGCGCAGCCACTCGACGCTGTGAAACTGAGTAAGAAGCAGTGCCCCACGATATTTCCACATCTATCACTTGTTCAGGCTCGGGTCGGGCTGGCGCGGTATTAACCCGATCAGCTGGTCTCCCACCAGGCTTCAGTCCTGAGGCGGTTGCTGGCTGCATCGGTAAAGTGCTCTGGACATGACGAGGTATGTCTGTACCCATAGCACCCCCCCAAACCACCATCATGGTCTTCTCCAGCTTTGAGAAGTGATCGCATAGGAGATTATGTAGTGCCTCCAGAAAGGTAGGGCTCATGAATTTCATTGTGGGCCCATCTCGATCCGCCAAATTCACTGCCGCCATTATGTGCGTGTTCGCTATTTATAAATGCCTTCTAGGTTCCAGGTAACCTTGTTGAAGCATGTATGTCCGGCCAAACTGTTTACGATACTCTGGGCTGGGATGAGCGGTCAATTTAAGTATATATAGAGAATAGGTAGCCGGAGCTATTCAAGATTGCGACCGCTCAGTTTCAGTGCTGGCTCCGCCCCCGCAATTAAACATTTTGACGCCACATTATATTGGCATTTAAGCATATATGATACATTTAAGTGGTTGTGTTGCACTAATGGGGCTGTGTAGCACATATGATAATGGTTGTAAATAGTCAATTGAGTTTTATATTTACTTTGAAGCTCCAGTATTTGAATAACCTGCTATTCCTACTACTTCAAAACCTAACCACAGTAACTATAGTATTGAATCAAGCCATTTTTTTATAGACGGAACTAATCCCAGACAAAATACAGGAATTTGTTTTAAAATAAATTGCCCTAAAAATTGAGGCCTAGATTATGAGTTTTGCGTTAGAAGCTGTGCGGTGCTAACGAGCAGTTTATGCTCACCGCTCGCTTACAGACAGCGCTGGTATTACGGGTTTTTATAAACCCGGCGTTAACCGCAAAAAAGTGATCGTAGAGCAAAATTTTGCTCCACATCTCACCTCAATACCAGCGCTGCTTACGTTAGTGGTGTGCTGGATGAACGTGCTTGTGCACAATTTCCCCATAGGAATCAATGGGGGAGAGCTGACTGAAAAAAAACCTAACACCTGCAAAAATGCAGCATAAAGCTCCTAACACAGCCCCATTGATTCCTATGTGGAAAATACATTTATTAGACTAAAGGTGGTGAGGGAGGTAAAAATGGTTGTATAGTTAAAATTCAGGGGTTAAATCAAATTATAATATTACTTGTAGCCCCTGAATTCCAGAGCCTCAAGCAGTGATATACATCAAAATGTACAAAAATGTATGCAAAAAGACTTGCAACACAAAGAGAGAGACTGCAGGTTACTGGACTAGTATAATACTTGAGCTCATTTGAAATTGAGGTCAGACAAATAAAGATAGAACAATATGTTGATCAAATCACACAAAACATACCCATTTATACTAGATAACTTTATTGGAGAAAAATAAAAGTCCAACTGGACTCATACTCATGCACACACACACATATAATTAAAACTAGCTGAAACTCAGAAAAAAATAATTTTCTATCAAAGAGCACTCAAATAAATAATAATTTGTTGCTGCCAAGGAGTATCAAATATATTATAATAATTCAACCCTGGGAGCCCACAAATAATTATAGACAGTGTGAAAATATATCTGTATACCAGTCTTGAGAAAGGTCCCTGAGGACCGAAACGCGTTAGCTATACACTGGTATTGCAGCTCAGAATATATCTGGTGAGTAGAATACTGTTGTTGTCATTCTAAAGTGATTTTATTGCACTATGTCTATTTTCTGTACACTTTTTTAGGTACAGGAGGATATCCCATTACATTTGATAACCTTTTAAGAAGAGGAACATCAACCCAGCACTTTCTACACTCACATTTGGAATACTTGGAATTATATACACATTTTTTTGGAGCAATTTGGACTTTATTTATTTCACCAGGATTTTGAATCCTTTTTTATGACACATTTTTTATGACACATTTTTTACCACACCCTTTTATATACACACATTTTTATACACACTTTTTAGGTGTACACCTCACGAGAATTATTCACTATCACATATATTATATTCCTTCCATATGGGTTGCTGATCACAACTCATAGATTTTTTATATATTTTTATTCATTTTTTCATCTTTTCAAAAATATTTAATATATTTTTTATATTTTTTACATTTTTTCACCTTTTTGATTTTTACACCAACTTTGGACATATTATCATTTTTATTTTTATTTCTTTTTGTATATTAACCTTGAACATTTGCTTTGGACATTTTGGTATGGGACTTAAACACTTGTATGTTACATAGGACATAACTTCTTGGACATTGTATGGGGCAATCCATTAGATTGTTGAATCTATTTTTAACTGTATTTTTAACTGTCAGTTTATGTTAATAAAATGTTTGTTTAATACATTTTAATATCACATCCTATATATATATATATATATATATATATATATATATATATATATATATTTTGTTTTTAATCTTTTACCTTTAAGTACTTTTTCACATGGTTTTATATATATTCTTTTGTGTAACACAATATTATATATTAACCTTGATGTATAACATTCCTAGTCGTGGACACCATCTTTAGCAACCCAACCCTCATCTGAGGGTAGTGTAGCGCTGTATCTTGGCATTTCTTTTTACTCTTAACTTTTGGAGTCTGTTTGGGAGACTCCGCCTATATCAGATATAGCTTGTATGGTATTATTGTGGCGCTGATAGATATACATTCATTTGAACGTGAAAATATATCTGGCCAGTTTGTAAGTCTTTTCCAAGAGCACAACCTCAGAGTGAGGAATAAGCACAATATTATGTAATTTTGTGTACTGGGAAATCAATGTGTAAAATAGCTGTCCATACACAAAAATAGGTATTTTAGTAGCTTATTCACAAACTAGGTGATGGTTGCCTATAATTGTTTTTGCAGATATTGCAACTGGCGATTATAGAATCTTAAATATATAGGATTCACCAATGTTTTTATATCAACCTTTGATTAGTCATAGGGTGTGGTATATGCCTTTAAGGCAAATTTTCAGCGCTGCAATTGCTGTGTGTAACCCACCACTTTTAATTATTGTATCTGTTGGATAGCTAAATATAGTTTGTTTCCTAGTCAAATACATACGCTACTATTTGCAGTAAAGATATTACAGCAGTAAATGCAATGAATCACTGTCAATGGCTGTTACCATCAGATATTAAGTCTGGCAAAAAGTGTAGCTAAAACACTGAAACCAGCTCCTAATGTGTTAAGTACCGGTGAATAGCTTAGATAAATACTAGTTACAATATAATGAAGCTTCTTGTTACAAGTGTATTAATTACATAACATTGTAACCTGAAATTGTAGTGCTTACAATACGCGGAATCAACAGGTGTCCTTTAAATCAGACCATTACTGGTCATATGGTGTAGTTTGAAGCAAATATTAAGGTGGTTGTAAATTATACGTTTTGCACAAAATTCAACTATCATTGAAGCCTGAGACTATATATCATTAGGTTCCTATATTTGTGCAAACGTATTTCTATTCAGAAACCCTGCACGGATCCACAGGTGTGAGCTAGCAAATCATATTGATATGTATTACCCACCAGTATTAATGCTATGTTAATAAAACACCTAAATACGGTTTCCTTTTAAAATAAAGTATATACACTGCTTGTTGCAGATAATATGCCGCAATATTGAGTCACACTAAATTATAGCGAAACACTGGCACCATTAGAAGTTGAAATAGTAAGTGAAAACAAACATAGGGTCCCATATATAACTGCTGTTATCTAAAACGCCAACCAGTTGGTAGATTAGGAAATAAGAAAAAGACTAAGCTTCAGAAAGGTCTCTTCTATAGCGGAGACCTGATTAACTTTTAACTGTCTATTTTTTGTAAAGACCGTAATAAGAGTGCTTTAGCTGAGTCAGCAATTAAAAAGATAGAGGTTCCAGGGGCACTAGCACGGGGTTATGGAACCTCTATCTTTTAATTGCTGACTCAGCTAAAGCACTCTTATTACATTTTGAAAATACATTTATGTCTACACCTAACACCCTAACATGAACCCCGAGTCTAAACACCCTTAATCTTACACTTATTAGCCCCTAATCTGACACCCCCGACATCGCCGACACCTACATTATATTATTAACCCCTTATCTGCCGCTCCGGACACCGCCGCCACCTACATTATACTTATGAACCCCTAATCTGCTGCCCCCAACATCGCCCACACCTAAATTATATTTATTAACCCCTAATCTGCCACCCCCAATGTTGCCGCAACCTACCTACACTTATTAAACCCTAATCTGCTGCCCCCAACGTCGCCGCCGCTATATTAAAGTTATTAACCCCTAAATCTAAGTCTATCCCTAACACCCCCTAACTTAAATATAATTTAAATAAATCTAAATAAAATTACTATCATTAACTAAATTATTCCTATTTAAAACTAAATACTTACCTATAAAATAAACCCTAAGCTAGCTACAATATAACTTATAGTAATTAATAGTTACATTGTAGCTATCTTAGGGTTTATTTTTATTTTATAGGCAAGTTTGTATTTATTTTAACTAGGTAGAATAGTTATTAAATAGTTATTAACTATTTAATAACTACCTAGCTAAAATAAAGACAAAAGTACCTGTAAAATAAAATCTAACCTAAGTTACAATTATACCTAACACTACCACTATAATTAAATTAATTCCCTAAATTAAATAAAATTATCTAAAGTACAAAACCCCCCCACTAAATTACAGAAAAAAAAAAAAATTACAATATTTTTAAACTAATTACACCTAATCTAATCCCCCTAACAAAATAAAAAAGCCCCCCCAAAATAAAAAAGCCCTACCCTACACTAAATTACAAATAGACCTTAAAAGGGCCTTTTGCGGGGCATTGCCCCAAAGTAATTAGCTCTTTTACCTGTAAAAAAAAATTACAGATCCCCCCCTCAACATTAAAACCCAGCACCCACACAACCAACACTACTCTAAAACCCACCCAATACCCCATTAAAAAAAACTACGCTAACCCCCTGAAGATCACCCCACCAGGAGATGTCTTCATCCAACCGGGCAGAAGTGGTCCTCCAGACGGGCAGAAGTCTTCATCCAGACGGCATCTTCTATCTTCGTCCACCCGGCGCAAAGTAATCAGCCGATAGGATTGAGCTGGCATTCTATTGGCTGTTCCACGCCGTACCTCATGTTCCATGCCGTCATCTGGCAAGTGAGAATACACCTCATCCCCCGCAGTACAACTAGGCCATGTCTGTGATTGTTGAGCTCCTTTCCACTATGCCCTGCGGAGGGCCAGAGCATCATGCAAGGGTTTGGGGTCAATAACGCAATGGCAATTACCTATGTTAGGTCGATCATATGCATTAAGTGTCTGAGTCGGATGGAGTGGTCTGCTTGCGGTAGTCTGAGGCTCATTAAATACATTCTGTGAGAGCTTGTATACCGATAAATGTTGATGGTTCTTCTTGAGAGGTAGATTGCCACTAGTAGATGAAAATGCCAGGGTTAACTCATGCTCCAACCTCTGAAAGTGGGTACATAGCAGATGTTGTACGCTTATCTCCCAGTTAGAAGTCATGTTCCTTATCCTCCTTGTGGGAGAGAAGACGGTAACCCCTGGAAGGCCTGATTATTGAGCGGCCCAATATCCATTTTTTTTTCTCCTGTTTATAGCTTTTATTTGATGTCCCAGGGGTTTTTCGTCCTCCCCTCTGGAATTAGGGATATTTTTGAAATATATTGGTGGTCAAATTGAATAGAATTATAAATTATATCAGCAGAGCTGAAGTGAAGTGCGACCGTGCAGATCCCAGGTTAGCTCCGCCCCAGTGTTATGTTTTTTTTAAGGCTTTATTGGGTGGGTTTTATTTTTAGCTTAGGGCTTTGGGCTGCAATAGGGCTAAATGCCCTTTTAAGGGCAATGCCCATCCAAATGCCCTTTTCAGGGCAATGGGGAGCTTAGGTTTTTTTAGTTAGAGTTTTATTTGGGGGTTGGTGTGTGGGTGGTGGGTTTTATTGTTGGGGGGTTGTTTGTATTTTGTTTTAAAGGTAAAAGAGCTGATTACTTTGGGGCAATGCCCAGCAAAAGGTCCTTTGAAGGGCTATTGGTAGTTTAGTTTAGGGCTAGGGCTTTTTTTATTTTGGGAAGGCTTTTTTATTTTAATAGGTCTATTAGACTGGGTGTAATTAGTTTAAATATCTTGTAATTTGTTTTTTTATTTTGTGTAATTTAGTGGGTTATTTTTCTTGTAATTTAGGTATTTGTATTTAATTTAGTTAATTGTATTTAATTTAGGTAATTTATTTAATTGCAGTGTAGTGATAGGTGTTAGTGTAACTTAGGTTAGGAATTTGTATTTATTTTAGCTAGGTAGTTATTAAATAGTTAATAACTATTTAGTAACTATTCTACCTAGTTAAAATAAATACAAACTTGCCTGTAAAATAAAAATAAACCCTAAAATAGATACAATGCAACTATTAGTTATATTGTAGCTAGCTTAGGGTTTATTTTATAGGTAAGTATTTCTTTTTAAATAGGAATTATTTAGTTATTAATTGTAGGTTTTATTTAGATTTATTTTAATTAGATTTGTTAGAGGGTGTTAGGGTTAAGGTTAGACTTAGGTTTAGGGGTTAATAAATATAGTATAGTGGCGGAGATGTCGGGAGCAGCAGATTAGGGGTTAATAAATGTAGATGGGTGGCGGTGATGTTAGGGGCGGCAGATTAGGGGTTCATAATATTTAACTTGTGTTTGCGAGGTGGGAGTGTGGAGGTTTAGGGGTTAATATGTTTATTATAGTGGTGGTGATGTCGGGAGCGGCAGATTAGGGGTTAATAATTTTATTTTAGTGTTTGCGATGCGGGAGGGCCTCGGTTTAGGGGTTAATAGGTAGTTTATGGGTGTTAGTGTACTTTTTAACACTTAAGTTATGAGTTTTATGCTACAGCTTTGTAGTGTAAAACTCATAACTACTGACTTTAGAATGCGTTACGAATCTTGCAGGATAGGCTGTACCGCTCACTTTTTGGCCTTAAAAAAAAAAAGCTTGTAATACCAGCGGTTTAGAAGTCCCATTGAAAAAAGACTTTACGCAAATTGCATAAGTTGATTGCGGTAAGGCCAAAAAAGTGTGCCGGACAGCTGTACTTACAAGACTCGCAATAGCAGCAGTAGTAAAAAAGCAGCGTTATGAGCCTTAACGCTGCTTTTTGACTCATAACGCAAAACTCATAATGTAGCCGAATGTATTTTATTTGAACTTAAAGGTCTCTTTAATTATTTTTTTTTTCTTTTTAAATATTTTTTAATTGAGGCATGCAATCAGAATTACAAACAAGAAATGAAGGGCAACATCTCAGAAACACTTATACAAATCAACAACCTCGTAAATTAGTATATTCTAAATCAGAGCTTTAAACAAGTCATGGTAATGCCATTCATCAATGCCTCTATTTTAAACTAAACTATAGTATAAACCCCCCCCCCCCCACTAAATTACAGAAAATAAAAAAAAAATAACAAGAAGTTTAAGCTAATTACACCTAATCTAAGCCCCTAATAAAATAATAAAGTTCCCCAAAATAAAAAAATGCCCTACCCTATTCTAAATTACAAAAGTAACCAGCTCTTTTACCAGCCCTTCAAAGGGCTTTTTGCGGGGCATTGCCCCAAAGTTATCAGCTCTTTTACCTGTAAAAAAAAATACAACCCCCCCAACATTATTTTATTTTATTAGGGGGCTTAGATTAGGTGTTATTAGTTTAAACTTCTTGTAATTCTTTTTTATTTTCTGTAATTTAGTGTTTGTTTGTTTTTTGTACTATAGTTTAGTTTATTTAATTTAATTTTAGGTAATTGTAGGTAATTTATTTCATGTATTTAATGATAGTGTAGTGTTAGGTTTAATTGTAACTTAGGTTAGGATTTTTTTTACAGGTAATTTTGTAAGTATTTTAGCTAGGTAGCTATTAAATAGTTATTAACTATTTAATAGCTATTGTACCTAGTTAAAATAAATACAAAGTTGCCTGTAAAATAAATATAAATCCTAATATAGCTACAATATAACTAATAGTTACATTGTAGCTATTTTAGGATTTATATTTATTTTACAGGTAAGTATTTAGTTTTAAATAGGAATAATTTAGTTAATACGAGTAGTATTATTAGATTTATTAAACTAATATTTAAGTTGGGGGGGTTAGGGTTAGTGTTAGACTTAGGTTTAATGGGTTAATCATTTTAATATATGTGGTGGCGGTATAGGGGGACAGGATAGGGGTTAATAACTTTAATAGTAGTGAGAGGGGGGCGGCGTCGCTCAGTCCACGTCACACGGCAGAACAAACAATCTCTTCAGAATCCAGAAAGTGGGTAGTGGGTCCGTGTTGGAGCTGTGCCAGCACTAAAAAGGTTTGAGCACACCAGGATACAATGTAGAGGAGGACAGGCGGCCACTCCAGGGTAAAAGTTAAAAAATCTTCCTTTATTCAAAAAAAAGGATTAAAATAACAACACTCTTGTTGCAAACATATGGGGGAGGAGACTGGGTGAAATACGTTTAAATATCTTGTAATTTGTTTTTTTATTTTGTGTAATTTAGTGGGTTATTTTTCTTGTAATTTAGGTATTTGTATTTAATTTAGTTAATTGTATTTAATTTAGGTAATTTATTTAATTGCAGTGTAGTGATAGGTGTTAGTGTAACTTAGGTTAGGTTTTATTTTAAAGGTAAATTTGTATTTATTTTAGCTAGGTAGTTATTAAATAGTTAATAACTATTTAGTAACTATTCTACCTAGTTAAAATAAATACAAACTTGCCTGTAAAATAAAAATAAACCCTAAAATAGATACAATGCAACTATTAGGTATTAGGTATTTCTTTTTAAATAGGAATTATTTAGTTATTAATTGTAGGTTTTATTTAGATTTATTTTAATTAGATTTGTTAGAGGGTGTTAGGGTTAGGGTTAGACTTAGGTTTAGGGGTTAATAAATATAGTATAGTGGCGGAGATGTCGGGAGCAGCAGATTAGGGGTTAATAAATGTAGATGGGGGGCGGTGATGTTAGGGGCGGCAGATTAGGGGTTCATAATATTTAACTTGTTTTTTGCGAGGCGGGAGTGTGGAGGTTTAGGGGTTAATATGTTTATTATAGTGGTGGTGATGTCGGGAGCGGCAGATTAGGGGTTAATAATTTATTTTAGTGTTTGCGATGCGGGAGGGCCTCGGTTTAGGGGTTAATAGGTAGTTTATGGGTGTTAGTGTACTTTTTAACACTTAAGTTATGAGTTTTATGCTACAGCTTTGTAGTGTAAAACTCATAACTACTGACTTTAGAATGCGTTACGAATCTTGCAGGATAGGCTGTACCGCTCACTCTTTTGGCCTTAAAAAAAAAAAGCTTGTAATACCGGCGGTTTAGAAGTCCCATTGAAAAAAGACTTTGCGCAAATTGCATAAGTTGATTTGCGGTAAGGCCAAAAAAGTGTGCCGGACAGCTGTACTTACAAGACTCGCAATAGCAGCAGTAGTAAAAAAGCAGCGTTATGAGCCTTAACGCTGCTTTTTGACTCATAACGCAAAACTCATAATGTAGCCGAATGTATTTTATTTGAACTAAAAGGTCTCTTTAATTATTTTTTTTTTCTTTTTAAATATTTTTTAATGAGGCATGCATCAGATTACAAACAAGAAATGAAGGGCAACATCTCAGAAACACTTATACAAATCAACAACCTCGTAAATTAGTATATTCTAAATCAGAGCTTTAAACAAGGTCATGGTAATGCCATTCATCAATGCCTCTATTTTAAACTAAACTATAGTACAAAACCCCCCCCACTAAATTACAGAAAAAAAATAAAAAAATAACAAGAAGTTTAAGCTAATTACACCTAATCTAAGCCCCCTAATAAAATAATAAAGTCCCCCAAAATAAAAAAATGCCCTACCCTATTCTAAATTACAAAAGTAACCAGCTCTTTTACCAGCCCTTCAAAGGGCTTTTTTGCGGGGCATTGCCCCAAAGTTATCAGCTCTTTTACCTGTAAAAAAAATACAACCCCCCGAACATTATTGTATTTTATTAGGGGGGCTTAGATTAGGTGTTATTAGTTTAAACTTCTTGTAATTCTTTTTTATTTCTGTAATTTAGTGTTTGTTTTGTTTTTTGTACTATAGTTTAGTTTATTTAATTTAATTTTAGGTAATTGTAGGTAATTTATTTCATTTATTTAATTATAGTGTAGTGTTAGGTTTAATTGTAACTTAGGTTAGGATTTTTTTTACAGGGTAATTTTGTAAGTATTTTAGCTAGGTAGCTATTAAATAGTCATTAACTATTTAATAGCTATTGTACCTAGTTAAAATAAATACAAAGTTGCCTGTAAAATAAATATAAATCCTAAAATAGCTACAATGTAACTATTAGTTATATTGTAGCTATATTAGGGGTTATTTTACAGGTAAGTATTTAGTTTTAAATAGGAATAATTTAGTTAATACGAGTAGTATTATTTAGATTTATTAAACTAATATTTAAGTTGGGGGGGTTAGGGTTAGTGGTTAGACTTAGGTTTATGGGTTAATAATTTTAATATATGTGGTGCGGTATAGGGGGACAGGATAGGGGTTAATAACTTTAATAGTAGTGAGAGGGGGGCGGCGTCGCTCAGGTCCACGTCACACGGCAGAACAAACAATCTCTTCAGAATCCAGAAAGTGGGTAGTGGGTCCGTGTTGGAGCGGTGCCAGCACTAAAAAGGTTTGAGCACACCAGGATACAATGTAGAGGAGGACAGGCGGCACTCCAGGGTAAAAGTTAAAAAATCTTCCTTTATTCAAAAAAAGTATTAAAATCTGTATGGAGCATTAATGTCACATTTAATCATTGCACTCAATGTCAAAATCAACCCTCATAAAACATAAATACAAATATTCAAATGATAAATGGACATGGTTTGCAATATTGGGCAAAGAGTAGGAGAACAACAACAGAAGCATTTAACGCACCCTCAAAAGAATAAGGAAATATAGAAATAAATAAATAATGAAATAATAATGGATCACTCAGCATGTGTTAAACCTGCTGGATGTGGACTGTACAAGAATGGTACAAAATTTTCCAAAACATAAAGAATAAACATCCATATAAATAATAAACATGATTTATCCACATATTCACATACATATGCATGCTAAAATATAACACATCAAAACCTGCTACTCATTTCAAATATATTACCCTATAAAGTAACTAATATCCCACTCCTTGTTCAAGCCCTTTGGTTGTCTAGTATCCAGTTTCCAAATCCTGTATAGCTCTTTTCTGGTAAGAATATTAAACCTATTGCCACCCTGTATTGGTCTTCTGGCTATATCTATAACCTTCACTAGAATTCTGGGCTCGTTGCTGAAATGAACTCCATTAAAATGCTGAGCTACACTTGAGTCCTTATCGTAATTTTTAATGTCCCTCCTTATGTTCCCCTATTCTCGAACGTAGGGTACGGGAAGTCTGTCCCACATACTGTTGATGACAGAGTTCACACTCTAGGAGGTAGACCACAAAACTTGTGCCGCAATTTGCATAATGTTCAATTTTAAATATCTCACCAGTAACACTGCTTTGAAACAAATTTTCTGATTGTATTACTTTGCAGGTAACACAGTTTCTGGAGAGACATCTAAAAGTGCCTTTTCTGGACAGCCAATTACTGGCTCCCATATTATCTTTACTGGTAATCAAACTGGGTGAAAGAATTGTGGCTAAAGTGGGGGCTTTTTTTGGGACAAATTTGATGTTATCAACAACTTTAAGCAAAAGATCATCTGCTTTTAGAATAGGCACATTTTCTTCTGATGATATTACACAATTGCTGGTACTGCAGTGAGAACTCTGTTGAAAAAACTACTGTATCATCATTGAATTTATTTCGTTTGATGGTATCTCTAGGACAAGCCAATGTGTTTGAATATGTGTCATTAACTTCCTTTGCTGTTTGCTTAAGATTCTCAACATCATAACCCCTGGATGCCAACCTCTCAATTAAAATTCGCTGCTTGGGTATCAAAAAGATCATCTGAATTTGTATTGCGTCTTAGTCGTAGGAATTGACTTTTAGTTATAGATTTTATCAAGTGTTGTGGATGGCAAGACTTAGCATGTAAAATGGTATTACCTGATGAAGAGTTCCTATAAGTATCAGTGACCACTCTATGTTAACTGATAGGAAGTTAACTCTATCCTTATGTACTTCTCCTGTAAATCTTAGACCAAGATCATTTTTGTTAACATAACTCTGGAAGTCTTTGAATGCAAAATCATCTTTAACAACAAAAATCAAATCGTCTATAAATCTCATAAACAAGATTATGCTATCTGCAAATGGATTTCTTACAGCATCATAGAGGGCGTTGAGTTCCCACCATCCCACAAACAAGTTCGCAAAGGAGGGGGCAAATTTGGCCCCCATTGCTGTTCCACAAACTTGTAAATAATATTCTCCATCAAACATGAAGAAATTGTGGGATAGCAGGAACTCAACGACCTCACAGAAAAATAATTTAAACTCACATGAGTAATTAGTATTTGTATCCATGAAGAAAGACACAGCCCGTATACCCGGTTTGTGCGGTATACTGGAGTACAGAGACACAGCATCAATCACCACCCACCTAAGGTCCTCCTCCCATTGTACATTTCTGAGGATCTTTAAAAGATGACCCGAATCTCTCAGATAACTGCTTAACCCTTGAACAATGGGTTGTAATATTGAATCCAAACATTCAGAAAGCGGTTCAAATAATGAGTCAATCCCAGAAATGATGGGACGCCCAGGTGGATTCAGGGGGTCCTTGTGGACCTTAGGCAGGTGGTGAAAGATGGGTGTCTTTGGATACTGTGGAATAAGTGATGCCGCAACCTCCACTGTCATGAAACCCAAGGCCACTGCCTCATCCAATAACTTGATCAACTTCTTTTTGAAATCCTGTTCAGGACTAGCAGACAGTTTTCTATATGTTATTCCATCATTAAGTTGTTTCCTCACCTCTGCAATATAATAAGATTTATTTAGTACCACCACGTTACCACCTTTATCAGATGATCTGATAACGATATCTTGATTCTCCTTCAGCTGTTTAACCGCTATTCTTTGCTTACGTGTAAGTTTATTATGTGTGTTACCTGTTCTTGATAGTACCCCATAATTCTTAATTTCCTGCTCTACCTTCTTCTGGAACATGTTTAAGTGAGTGCCCCTAAAATGTGTGGGATAAAGCTCTGATCCCCTTTTCCTAGGCTTAGGTATATCTGCATCAGATGGCTTATACCCACTCTCATTTAAATTCTTTAGTTGTTCTAAGGTACAAAAGTCAGCAAAATTAAAATTTACATTAACCACAGGATCAGCACAGATTTCACCAGGGCCAAAAAGGGTCTCACCACATATTTCATTGCTGCTCATACACACCCCATTAGGATCATCAACATTTGAAAAAAAAACTTTTTAGTGTTAACTTTCTCACTAATTTGTTAATGTCTAATAGTGTGTTAAATACTGAAAAAGCATGAGTTGGGGCAAACCCCAAACCCTTAGATAAAACTTGAACATGGGTCCATAGTAAGGGTGAAGTCAGACAAGTTCATGACTGTCAAAATTAATTTTTCTTTGCTTTCCTTTTTGAGGACCTTCTTCCTTCTTCTTCTTCCCGCCCTTCGTGTCCTTTTCCTCCGCCTAAAGGGACATCCTTGGTCTTAATCTTAGGGCGTACTGCTGATTCACTTCCATCTGAACTCTCATTGGTGGTACCCTGCAATGAGAAAGAGGGATGGGGAGAGAGAGAAGAAGAAGAGGAGCTATCATCCGAAGGCTGTGAATCCTGGTCAGAGGTCTCAGGTTCGGTTGATGAAAAAATCACTCTTTTATCTGACTTGTTTTTCAGAATTGATTTGGGTTCTGATTTTGATGTACTTGCTTTGTTGCTTTTTTTGTTTTTATTCTTTTGATGATGGCCTTTGTTCTTTTGATGTACCACTGCTCCCTCTTGATCAGATTTTTCATCAATGGTGGCTTCGCCTCCTTGTTTTTTCTGGAAATTCTTTGAGAATCTTCTCTGTCGTTTTCCAAAACGGGACCAGTCATATACTTTCGGCTAGATTTAGAGTTTTGGCGGCCAAAGGGGTGCGTTAGCTACGTGTGTTTCCCCCCCCCCGCACCTTTTAAATACCGCTAGTATTCTAGAGTTCTCTGAAGGGCTGCGTTAGGCTCCAAAAAGGGAGCGTAGAGCATAATTTACAGCCACTTCAACTCTAAATACCAGCGTTGCTTACGGACGCGGCCAGCTTAAAAAATGTGCTTGTGCACGATTTCCCCATAGGAAAACAATGGGGCAGTTTGAGCTGAAAAAAACCAGAGTTAAGCTCCTAACACAGCCCATTGTTTCCTATGGGGAAACACTTCCTAAGTCTGCACCTCACACTCTAACATGTACCCCGAGTCTCAACACCCCTAACCTTACACTTATTAACCCCTTATCTGCCGACCGGGCTATCGCTGACCCCTGCATATTATTATTAACCCCTAATCTGCTGCTCCGGACACCGCCGCAAACTACATTATCCCTATGTACCCCTAATCTGCTGCCTACAACATCGCAGACACCTATATTATATTTATTAACCCTTAATCTGCCCCTCCAACGTCGCTGCTGACCTTACCTACACTTATTAACCACTAATCTGCCGACCGGACCTCGCCGCTACTCTAATAAATGTATTAACCCCTAAAGCTGTCTAACCCTAACCCTAACACCCCCTAAGTTAAATATAATTTTTATCTAACAAAATAAATTAACTCTTATTAAATAAATGATTCCTATTTAAAACTAAATACTTACCTGTAAAATAAACCCTAATATAGCTACAATATAACGAATAATTATATTGTAGCTATTTTAGGATTTATATTTATTTTACAGGCAACTTTGTATTTATTTTAACTAGGTACAAATAGCTATTAAATAGATAATAACTATTTAATAGCTACCTTGTTAAAATAATTACAAAATTACCTGTAAAATAAATCCTAACCTAAATTACAATTAAACCTAACACTACACTAATCAATAAATAAATTAACTAAACTACCTACAATTAAATCAACTAAATTAAATTACAAAATAAACAAAAAAACAAACACTAAATTACAAAAAATAAAAAAAATTACAAGAATTTTAAACTAATTACACTACTCTAAGCCCCCTAAAAAATAACAAAGCCCCCCAAAATAAAAAAATGCCCTAACCTATTCTAAAATAAAAATGTAACAGCTCTATTACCTTACCAGCCCTTAAAAGGGCCTTTTGCGGGGCATGCCCCAAAGAAAATCAGCTCTTTTGCCTGTAAAAAAAACATACAATACCCCCCCAACATTACAACCCACCACCCACATACCCCTATTCTAACCCACCCAAACCCCCCCTTAAAAAACTAAAACTAAGCCCCTGAAGTTCTTCCTACCTTATCTTCACCCAGCCCGGGTATCACCGTTCCGTCCAGAAGAGGGTTCGAATTCTTCATCTATCCGGGCAGAAGAGCTCCTCCAGAGGGTCCGAAGTCTTCATCCTATCCGGGCAGAACAGGACATCTGGACCAGCAGACATCTTCATCCATGCGGCATCTTCTATCTTCTTCCATCCAGCATGGAGCGGGACCATCTTGAAGCAGCCGACGCGGAGCCATCCTTCTTCACTGACTGACTAATGACGAATGAAGGTTCCTTTAAATGACGTCATCCAAGATGGCGTCCCTCGAATTCCGATTGGCTGATAGGATTAAGGTAGGAACAATCTGATTGGCTGATTGAATCAGCCAATTAGATTCAAGTTCAATCCGATTGGCTGATTGGATCAGCCAATCAGATTGAGCTCGCATTCTATTGGCTGATCGGAACAGCCAATAGAATGCAAGCTCAATCTGATTGGCTGATTGGATCAGCCAATCGGATTGAACTTGAATCTGATTGGCTGATTCAATCAGCCAATCACATTTTTCCTACCTTAATTCCGATTGGCTGATAGAAGCAATAGTGAGCGTTAGACCCTTTCCTGACTGACTCTAAATACCAGCGGGTGGCCAAAACCAGCGTTAGGAGCCCTTAATGCTGGTTTTGACGGCTAACGCAGAACTCTAAATTTAGGCGTTTGTTTTTTCACATAATCTTCAGTATCACTATTGTATTTATGGCCCTTTAATGATACCAAGTCATCGTCAGATTTCGGATCTTTCTTTTCATATTGGACTTCAAAGTGGAGTATTCTCCATCATCTTTGTGGTTTCTCAATTCTGCCTTTAATTCATTAATCCGGCCCTTTAAAGATTCCCTTTTAGCATTTTTGCTTCTCACTAAGATATCCATAAGCGTTATGGAGCATGTGTTAGAGCATCCTTCCACTCCAGGACTAGCTCTTCATTCTCCAAATCATATGAGGGAAATTTCCTGATCCTTAGGCCTCTCTGTTCTTTTTTGGAGTCAATATAATGATTAAAGGCGACTACATCTCACATTAAACGTAAGTCCATTAGCAATATTCGTTCAAGATTATTAAATAAACCCAACCATGTCCATATCAGCAGCACTCTTGCCAGTTGATGAAAAAATATTTTCAAAAAAAACCTTTTCTACTATCAATATCAAAGAATAGATTTATTGAGGCTAATTGCCTCCTCCTCCATGTTTACTGAGTGTAGATAAATACCTATACCCTTGAAACTCTTTATACACGATCCTGTAACCCAGACTCTGAATATAGATCTAAACCATAGTATATGGCTTTTTTAACAATTAAACAGCTGCTATTCTTCTTAATTAATAACTTTAATATAGGTGGCCGCGGGGTCCAGGAGCAGCGGTTTAGGGGTTAAACAATTATTTAGTTGCGGTGGGGTCCGGGATCCCAGGATAGGGGTTAATAAGTTTATGTAGGTGGGCGGCGGTATAGGGGGGTGGCAGATTAGCGGGTTATATGTATAATGTAGGTGGCGGGTGGGGTCAGGGAGTGGCGGGTTTAGGGGTAACATGTTTAATATAGTTGCATCGGGCGTCCGGGAGCGGCGGTTTTAGGGGGTAATACATTTATTTTATTGCGGCGGTGTAGGAGGGGGGCAGATTAGGGGTGTTTAGACTCGGGGTACATGTTAGGGTGTTAGGTGCAGACATCTCCCATAGGAATCAATGGGATATCGGGCAGCAGCAAACATGAGCTTTCACTATGGTCAGACTCCCATTGATTCCTATGGGATCCGCTGCCTCCAGGGCGGCGGATTGAAATCCAGGTACACTGGGCCGGAATAGTGCTGAGCATACCTGGTAGTAGTTTGATAACTACCAAAAGTATTCAGATTGTGCCGAACTTGCGTTCGGAACATCTGTAGTGACGTAACCATCAATCTGTGTCAGACTGAGTCCGGCGGATCATATGTTACGTCACTATATTCTACTTTTTCCGGGCAGTAGGGGTTGATAACTATGGCGAATCAGCCTCGCCACAAATACGCTGCAGAATTCTAGCATATTTGCGGTTGATGCTTGATAACTAGAGGCCATTGTATCTAGCTTAGGGTTTATTTTTATTTTACAAGCAAGTTTGTATTTATTTTAAGTAGGTAGAATAGTTATTAAATAGTTATTAAGTATTTAATAACTACCTAGCTAAAATAAATACAAATTTACCTGTAAAATAAAACCTAACCTGAGTTACAATAACACCTAACCTTGCACTATAATTAAATAAATTCCCTACATTAAATACAATTAAATAAATTAAATTAAATTAGCTAAATCACAAAAAAACACTAAATTACAGAAAATAAAAAACAAATTACAAGATCTTTAAACTAATTACACCTAATCTAATAGCCCTATCAAATTAAAAAAGCCACCCCAAAATAAAAAAACCCTAGCCTAAACTAAACTACCAATAGCCTTAAAAGGGCCTTTTGCAGGGCATTGCCCCAAAGAAATCAGCTCTTTATCCTGTAAAAAAATACAAACACCCCCCAACAGTAAAACCCACCACCCACACAACCAACCCCCCAAATAAACTACTAACTAAAAAAAACTAAGCTCCCCATTGCCCTGAAAAGGGCATTTGGATGGGCATTGCCCTAAAAGGGCATTTAGGTCTATTGCGGCCCAAAGTCCCTAAACTAAAAAATAAACCCACCTAATACACCCTTAACAAAGATCCTAACACTAACCCCCGAAGATTCAATTACCGCGAGAAGTCTTCATCGAAGCGGCAAGATGTCCTCAACAAAGCCGGCAGAAGTGGTCCTCCAGACGATCAGAAGTCTTCATCCAGACGGCATCTTCTATCTTCATCCTCTTCAAACGATGGCTTCTTCGTAATGAATATCACTTTAAGTGACGTCATCTAAGATGGCGTCCCTTAGATTCCGATTGGCTGATAGAATTCTATCAGCCAATCGGAATTTAGGTAGAAAAAGGTCCAAGATCCAATCAGCAAATAGGATTGAGCTTGCATTCTATTGGCTGATTGGAACAGCCAATAGAATGCCAGTTCATTCCTATTGGCTGATTGCATCAGCCAATAGGATTTTTTCTACCTTAATTTCGATTGGGTAATAGAATTCTATCAACCAATCGGAATCTAAGGGCTCCATCTTGGATGACGTCACTTAAAGTGATATTCATTACGAATTAGCCGTCGTTTTAAGAGGATGCTCCGCGTCCGATGTCTTGAAGATGGACCCGATCCACGCCGGATGGATGAAGATAGGATGGATGAAGACTTCTGCCCGTCTGGAGGACCACTTCTGCCGGCTTCGTTGAGGACATCTTGCCGCTTGGATGAAGACTTCTCCTGGTAAGTGAATCTTCTTGGGTTAGTGTTAGGATTTTTTTAAGGGTTTATTGGGTGGGTTTATTTTTTAGATTAGGGACTTTGTGCCGCAATAGAGCTAAATACCCTTTTAAGGCAATGCCCATCCAAATGCCCTTTTCAGGGCAATGGGGAGCTTAGGTTCTTTTAGTTAGTAGTTTATTTGGGGGTTGGTTGTGTGGGTGGTGGGTTTTACTGTTGGGGTGTTTGTATTTTTTTTTTACATGAAAAAGAGCTGATTTCTTTGAGGCAATGCCCTGCAAAAGGACCTTTTAAGGGCTATTGTCAGTTTAGGCTAGGGTTTTTTTTATTTGGGGGGGGGGGGGTTATTTTGATAGGGCTCATAGATTAGGTGTAATTAGTTTAAAGATCTTGTAATTTGTTTTTTATTTTCTGTAATTTAGTTTTTTTGTGATTTAGCTAATTTAATTTAATTAATTTAATTGTATTTAATGTGAGGAATTTATTTAATTATAGTGTAAGGTTAGGTGTTATTGTAATTTAGGTTGGGTTTTTATTTTACAGATAAATTTGTATTTATTTTAGCTATGTAGTTTTTAAATAGTTTAAACTCCACCCACCACTTCCCTCATTCAGAGGAGCCAATCTTGACTTGAGTCTTTAGCTGTTCTAATCCATTAAAGCCAATCATAGAATGATATATAGCAGGATTGGTACTGACATATCTGCAGTTTGCTTTCTAAGTTCTGAGAATTGGAAAAACCACTAAATAAATAATGAAATATAGTTGATTTATCCTGCTTAAATAAACGTATATTACTAAGATATTTACCTTCCCTTCAAGTGTGATGAGAGAAAAAAGTATAAGATTAAATCCGCCGCCTGATTTTATGCGATTTTGGTATTACATATATGGCGTAGCATACAAGTTACGCGCGTTTATTTCACCTTTCAGCCATATTTTTTATCCCCAGAGACTAACATAGAACATCCGCGCAATTTGGTATCCAATATACAGCGCAGAATTCAGAAAATCTACTCCATTCTCACCTCGCCACATATTGCAGGCGCAGCAACCCTTGCACTGACTAAAAAAGCAACGTAACTCCCTGAAAGCCTTAACAAACACATACATTTAAGCAGCATCTCAAGGTTAAAGGGACAGTATACTATGATATTGTTTTTTTAAGGTTTATTTGTGTTTTTGAAATAGCTGATTTTGTTGTTTGAAGCCACAACCTAATCAAATGGATTGAGCTTGCAGGTAGAATCAGATCTCATCACTTTATCACATTGTGGACATATACTTGCTTATTTACTTCAAATTTGTTCTCAAAACAATCAGGAGGAGAGAACAATGGGAAATCATAATTGTATTACCTTCATCTCTTTAGAACCCACTGGAGTGTAATTTATTCTAATGTTAACACAGCTTGGCATTGATGCCAAAATAGTCAAGTCCAAAGAAAATCTTCTTGTTTCAAATAGGGCATGTTATTTCAAACTACTTTCAAATTTAATTTAACACTTGCTTTGTTCTCTTGGTATTCTTAGTTGAAAGCTAAACCTAGGATGGCTCATATGATAATGTCTAAGACCTTCTTGAAGGCTGCCTCTTTGCAATTGTGTCAAACCAATCACAGACAACACAACCTCTCACCTGCAGCCTTAAAACACCTGATAATGCACACCCTATATCGGTAACATCCCTATTATATATACCTATGTGTCAATTTATATTGGATGTGAGATACATTGATTTACATCTTAGAAGTGAATATTACTATATGTACCCTTCATAAACAACTATTGTGGATGTGAGTTATAGCACAAGAATATGTCATAAACATAGTAAAATAACCTGTTTTTATTGCCATTTCCACACAGGTCATATTATATGTTTTAACAATATTAGTGTAATAAAACACACCTCACATGGATGTGGATGACAATTATATGGTAAATAACAGAGGACAAGTTATATGGTGAACTATAAGAATATTTATTTATTTTTTGGCTTCTTGGATGAGGGAGCTGAGGTGACTGTAGTGGATTTCCTTGTTCTCCTGGTTTGAGAAGATTCTGGTGTTTCTGCTGGTGTGCTGGTCACAGATGATAGGCTAGAGGCAGTGTCCTGCTGGTGTGTTAAGTGCTCAACCAACACACCCAAGAGTTGATTTTGTTCTCTCTATCTATTGTCTATTTGCATCTGCATATCAGACAGTATTCACATCATCTGTAACTGGTTCTGAACACTTGCACTTAAGAATGCTACCATGTCCCTCTGTATCTCAATGCTACGTTGTTTATATCCTCTCTTGGCTCCTGATGAACCTTTCATGGTTCCTGAAGAACCTCTCTTGGCCTCTTTGTATGCTCTCGGTGCTTGTTATGAGCCTCCTCTGGAGTGCAATGTATTCCTCACCCAGGGGAGAATACAATGCATTCACAGGCTCTTGAGCAGCAGGGTTTCTAAGTGCTTATGGGGCAGGGTCACCTTTATCTGCTGTTGCTTAAGGTGCAGGGTCAGCTTCAACTGCTTGTTCATGTGGGGCAGGGTCAGCTTCAACTGCTGGTTCATGTGGGGCAGGGTCACAGGCAGTTAATCCCACAGGATTAACTGCCTGTGGCTCTGTAAATAGTGTAGCTTTATTTGAGTGCGATAGCAACCAAAGCTGAGCCTGTTTATGGGTCATGGGATGTGTACCCGGTCCGTTCTGGATGGGCTGTCCTCTCTCCTTGCTTTGGTTACGCCCAGGGTGATTACATAAGTCTGTGAACCCTGACTTGTTCCCAGTTTGTTTATTAGCTTGCATTTGTGTGTGTGGCTGCAGTTGTGTGGCTGTATTAGGGACTCAGGTACTAGGAAGAGACCTTGACGTGGTACCTGAGCTTGTCCCATTTGGCCAAATGCGGTAACAACTCTTCCAGTTTTGCTTTTATTTTTAGCTGAGAGCTTGTGAGCGAGTGCTGGACTTTTTTTTATGTGTGTGTAACAGTGTCTGTTTCTTTAATTCACCCTTTGGACCTGCACCCAGGCAGGCCCGGGGTTAACTGCCTGTGACTCTGTATATAGTGTAGCTTTATGTGAGTGCGATAGCAACCATAGCTGAGCCTGTTTATGGGTCATGGGATGTGTACCCGGTCCGGTCTGGATGTGCTGTCCTCTCTCCTTGCTTTGCTTATGCCCAGGGTGATTACATAAGTCTGTGAACCCTGACTTGTTCCCAATTTGTTTATTAGCTTGCATTTGTGTGTGAGGCTGCAGTTGTGTGGCTGTATTAGGGACTCAGGTACTAGGAAGAGACCTTGACGTGGTACCTGAGCTTCTCTTCCAGTTTTGCTTTTATTCTTAGTTGAGAGCTTGTGAGCGAGTGCTGGACTTTTTTATGTGTGTAACAGTGTCTGTTTCTGTAATTCACCCTTTGTACCTGCACCCAGGCAGGCCCGGGGTTAACTTCCTGTGACTCTGTAAATAGTGTAGCTTTATGTGAGTGTGATAGCAACCAAAGCTGAGCCTGTTTATCGGTCATGGGATGTGTACCCAGTCCCGTCTGGATGTGCTGTCCTCTCTCCTTGCTTTGGTTACGCCCAGGGTGATTACATAAGTCTGTGAACCCTGACTTGCTCTCAGTTTTTTTATTAGCTTGCATTTGTGTGTGTGGCTGCAGTTGTGTGGCTGTATTAGGGACTCAGGTACTAGGAAGAAACCTTGATGTGGTACCTGAGCTTGTCCCATTTGGCTAAATGCGGTAACTAACTCTTCCAGTTTTGCTTTTATTCTTAGATGAGAGCTTGTGAGCGAGTGCTGGACTTTTTTATGTGTGTGTAACAGTGTCTGTTTCTGTAATTCACCCTTTGGACCTGCACCCAGGCAGGTCCAGGGTTAACTGCCTGTGACTCTGTAAATAGTGTAGCTTTATGTGAGTGCGATAGCAACCAAAGCTGAGCCTGTTTATAGGTCATGGGATGTGTACCCGGTCCGGTCTGGATGTGCTGTCCTCTCTCCTTGCTTTGCTTACGCCCAGGGTGATTACATAAGTCTGTGAACCCTGACTTGTTCCCACTTTTGTTTATTAGCTTGCATTTGTGTGTGTGGCTGCAGTTGTGTGGCTGTATTAGGGACTCAGGTACTAGGAAGAGACCTTGACGTGGTACCTAAGCTTGTCCCATTTGGCCAAATGCGTTAACTAACTCTTCCAGTTTTGCTTTTATTCTTAGCTGAGAGCATGTGAGCGAGTGCTGGACTTTTTTATGTGTGTGTAACAGTGTCTGTTTCTGTAATTCACCCTTTGGACCTGCACCCAGGCAGGCCCGGGGTTAACTGCCTGTGACTCTGTAAATAGTGTAGCTTTATGTGAGTGTGTGTCTGTATTAGGGACTCAGGTACTAGGAAGAGACCTTGACGTGGTAACTGAACTTGTCCCATTTGGCCAAATGCGGCAACTAACTCTTCCAGTTTTGCTTTTATTCTTAGATGATAGCTTGTGAGCGAGTGCTGGACTTTTTTTTATGTGTGTGTATATATATATATATATATATATATATATATATATATATATATATATATATATATATATATATTTATATATACATATATAGAAACATGTCTTAAAATATTGGCACCTGCATTTCTGTAACATAATCCATTATTTCTCCCAGAAAATTGTTGCAATTACAAATGTTTAGGCATTCTCGTGTTTATTTATTTTGTTTGTATTGGTATGACACAAAAAATTGGAGAAAAAAAGTAAAATCTGAATCATTCCACACAAAACTCCAAAAATGGATTGGACAAAATTATTGGCACCCTGAATTTAATATTTGGTAGCACACCCCTTGGAAAACAAACAACTGAAATCAATACATTTCTTACACCTCTCTACTGGTATTTTGGACCACACTTCTTTCATCAACTGCTCCAGGTCTCTCAGATTGGAAGGGTTCCTTTTCCCAGCTGCTGTTTTTAGATTTCTCCACAGGTACTCTATGGGATTGAGATCTGGATTCATTGCTTGCCAGTTCAGTACTCTCCAGCGCTTTGTCTGGGTGCTTTTTGATGTGTGCTTTGGGTCATTGTCATTGTCCTGCTGTAAGAACCATGACCTCTGACAGAAACCCAACTTTCTGAAACTGGGACCTACATTGCACCACAGAATTATTTGTTAGTCTTCAGATGTCATAATGCCATGCACACAGTCAAGACATCCAGCGCCTGAAGCAGCAAAGCAACCCCAAAACATCAGTGAACTTCCACCATGTTTGACTGTAGAGACTATTCTTTTCTTTAAAAGCCTCATTTCTTTTTCTGAAAACAGGAGAATTATGTGCTCTACCAAAAAGCTGTAATTTTGTTTAGGTTGTCCACAGCACATTCTCCCAAAAGGATTTTAGCTTCCTCAGGTAGTTTTTGGCAAACTCCAATCTGGTTTTTTTATGTTACAGTGTCAGCAGTGGGGTCCTCCTTGGTCTCCTACCATAGCGTCCCTTTTTATTCAGATGGTGACGTATAGTGCAAGCTGACACATTTGTACCCTGTGCCTGAATGTCATATTGAATTTATCTGGAAGTTGATCAAGGTTCTTTATCTACCATTCGAACAATCCTTAGTGGCAATCTTTGATTAATTTTTCTCTTTTGTTCACGTCCTGGGAGATTATCTACAGTGCCATTGGCTGTAAACATTGTGACAATGTTGTGCACAATTTTGTTCAATCCATTTTTGGAGTTTTGCATGGAATGTGTCAGAGCTGGCTTTTTTTCTCCACTTTTTTGTGTCATACCCAATACAAACAAAATAAAATAAACATATACACAGTGCCATGGGCTGTAAACATCATAACAATGTTGTGCATAGTGATGTCGCCGGCGAATAGTTCCCGGCGAACACAGCATGTTCACGTTCGCCGCGGCGGGCGAACATATGCAATGTTCGATCCGCCCCCTATTCTTCATCATTGAGTAAACTTTGAACCTTTACCTCACAGTCAGCAGACACATTACAGCCAATCAGCGGCAGACACTCCCTCCCAGACCCTCCCACCTCCTGGACAGCATCCATTTTAGATTCATTTGGAAGCTGCATTCTAAGTGAGAGGAGGGACAGTGTAGCTGCTGCTGATTTAATAGGGAAATTGATAGCTAGGCTAGTGTATTCAGTGTCCACTACAGTCCTGAAGGACTCATCTGATCTCTGCTGTAAGGACAGCACCCCAAAAAGCCCTTTTTAGGTTTAGAACATCAGTCGTCTTTTTTTTTTTCTTCTTTTCCTTGTAATCTTATTGCATTTGCCTGCCTGTCAGCGTGTGTCAGGCTCACAGCATATACTGTGACTAATTGATCAGTGCCACCAGTCATATCTGGTGTAACATTAGTGTAAATTTAAAAAAAAAAACTTTTACATCAGTCTGCTAGTGTAATCTAATTTCAGTTGCCAGGCCAGCCTGCCACTGCAAGCCTGTGTGTCAGGGTCACAGCATATACTGTGCCTACTTCCTCAGTGCCACCAGTCATATCTGGTGTAACATTTTTTTTTACATCAGTCTGCTAGTGTAATCTAATTGCAGTTGCCTGCCTGCCATTGTGTGTGCCAGGCCCACTTGCCAAGTAGTGCCTTTTTTTTTTTCTTCTGTGTAATCTAATTGCAGTTGCCTGCCTGCCAGCGTGTGTGTCAGGCTCACAGCGTATACTGTGCCCACTTGCCCAGTGCCACCACTCATATCTGGTGTAACAGTAGTGTAGATTTAAAAAAAAAACTTTTTTGACTGTGTTAAATAATAGCAGTCAGTTTCCTTCACACGTGTGTGTTTCAGGGCCTGCCTGCCAGGGCACAGTGTCACCCCAGTGCAACTCATATCTGGTGTAACAGTAGTGTAGATTTTAACAAAAGCAACACTTTTTGACTGTGTTAAATAATAGCAGTCAGTTTCCTTCACATGTGTGCGTTTCAGTGCCTGCCTGCCAGGGCACAGTGTCATCCCAGTGCAACTCATATCTGGTGTAACAGTAGTGTAGATTTAAAAAAAAAAAAAAAACTTTTTTGACTGTGTTAAATAATAGCAGTCAGTTTCCTTCACGCGTGTGCGTTTCAGGGCCTGCCTGCCAGGCACAGTGTCACCCCAGTGCAATTCATATCTAGTGTAACAGTAGTGTAGATTTTAAAAAAAAAACACTTTTTTGACTGTGTTAAATAATAGCAGTCAGTTTCCTTCACACGTGTGCGTTTCAGTGCCTGCCTGCCTGCCAGGGCACAGTGTCACCCCAGTGCAACTCATATCTGGTGTAACAGTAGTGTAGATTTAAAAAAAAAACAACAACACTTTTTTGACTGTGTTAAATAATAGCAGTCAGTTTCCTTCACCCGTGTGCGTTTCAGTGCCTGCCAGGGCAGTGTCACCCCAGGTCAACTCATATCTGGTGTAACAGTAGTGTAGATTTAAAAAAAACAACACTTTTTTAACTGTGTTAAATAATAGCGGTCAGTTTCCTTCACACATGTGCGTTTCAGTGCCTGCCTGCCAGGGCACAGTGTCACCCCAGTGCAACTCATATCTGGTGTAACAGTAGTGTAGATTTAAAAAAATCAACACTTTTTTGACTGTGTTAAATAATAGCAGTCAGTTTCCTTCACGCGTGTGCGTTTCAGGGCCTGCCTGCCAGGCACAGTGTCACCCCAGTGCAATTCATATCTAGTGTAACAGTAGTGTAGATTTAAAAAAAAAAACACTTTTTTGACTGTGTTAAATAATAGCAGTCAGTTTCCTTCACACGTGTGCGTTTCAGTGCCTGCCTGCCTGCCAGGGCACAGTGTCACCCCAGTGCAACTCATATCTGGTGTAACAGTAGTGTAGATTTAAAAAAAAAACAACAACACTTTTTTGACTGTGTTAAATAATAGCAGTCAGTTTCCTTCACCCGTGTGCGTTTCAGTGCCTGCCAGGGCAGTGTCACCCCAGGTCAACTCATATCTGGTGTAACAGTAGTGTAGATTTAAAAAAAACAACACTTTTTTAACTGTGTTAAATAATAGCGGTCAGTTTCCTTCACACATGTGCGTTTCAGTGCCTGCCTGCCAGGGCACAGTGTCACCCCAGTGCAACTCATATCTGGTGTAACAGTAGTGTAGATTTAAAAAAATCAACACTTTTTTGACTGTGTTAAATAATAGCAGTCAGTTTCCTTCACACGTGTGTGTTTCAGTGCCTGCCTGCACAGTGTCACACCAGTGCAACTCATATCTGGTGTAACAGTAGTGTACATTTAAAAAAAAAAATACAATTTTGACTGTAATAGATTGAATAGCAGTTAGTTGTCTGCAAGTGTGTGTGTCAGGCCTACAGCGTCTACTCTGCCCACTTCTGCCAGTGCACAGTGCTACTCATATCTGTTGTCACAGTAGCTTGCACGCATAGTACCACCAATTTAAAAAAAAAATGACAGGCAGAGGCAGGCCACCCCCCAGGGGCCATCGTGTTCGTGGTGCTGTGATTCCCTTTGGCCCTAGAATAATATCCAGTGTTCAGAGGCCATGTACCCCGAACTCGAACATTTCTGAGAACATAGTTGACTGGCTAACACAGGACACCCAATCTTCTACAGCTTCCGCTCGGAACCTTGACGCACCATCCTCCTCCAGCTAAGCTTCGGGCACCTCTCAAGTTACCATTCGCCCACCTGCCACCACCACCAACACTAGCACCACAGCCGCTTCAGTTGATCTGTCAGAGGAGTTATTTACACATCAGTTGGAAGAAATGAGTGATGCGCAACCATTATTGCCAGAGGATGTAGATAACAGGGATATGTCTCAGTCAGGCAGCATTACACACATGGACGTACGGTGTGATGATGATGATGTTGTACCCGCTGCAGGAGTTTGGTCTGTCACTGTGAAGTGGGCGTAACCCTTACACTACCTGATCAATACAACATCATACCTGATGTTTTAAAGCACGTTATTCCAAACAATTTAGGAATGTTAGGTGATTTATGCCCTTTATGGCTTAAAACCAGACTCTGCATCAACTATGTAATTTTCCATGGGAGTTTTGCCATGGATCCCCCTCCAGCATGCCACAGTCCAGGTGTTAGTCCCCTTGAAACAACTTTTCTATCACTATTGTTGCCAGAAAGAGTCCCTGTGGGTTTTAAAATTCGCCTGCCCATTGAAGTCAATGGCGGTTCACCCTTTCGTAAACTTTTGGGGAAGTTCGCGTTCGCTGTTCGCGAACCCAAATTTTTAGGTTTGCAACATCACTAGTTGTGCACAATTTTGTTCAATCCATTTTTGGAGTTTTGCATGGAATGTGTCAGAGTTGGCTTTTTTTCTCCACTTTTTTGTGTCATACCCAAAACAAACAAAATAAATAAACATGAGAGTGCTTTAACATTTGTAATTGCAATTTTCTGGGTGAAGTGGTGCTTTATCTGACAGAAATGCAGGGGTGTCAATATTTTTGGCCATGACTGTATATATATATATATATATATATATATATATATATATATATATATATATATATATATATATATATAAAAGCACAAAGAAATGGTATACTCTTGTTATCCCAAACCAGACAAAAACATAGGTTAATAATAGCCCATTTAGCAATGTCAGTAATATCACCAAACAATCCTAATTAAAGTAGATCAGATAGTATCTGTAAATTTACTTCTCTTTGTATTCAGAGCTGAGCTCGAACGTAACTGGGAGTGAAATGATGCATCATAGGTGGTAACACAGTATTGCAGTCCATAACAATTGGCCTGTGGCCGTTCTAAGCAGTCTATGCTCAACGGTATATAACCGTACAGATTCACCACACTAAACGTGTTGCAATCTCCCAGCTCAGAGTTCAATCGCTCCTTGTCGCTCTCATCCACAGCAGCATGTCCGTAGTTTGCAGGAGGTGTATCCGGTCACATAAACCCATACTTAAGAAAATTCTAGTAGATAACACCATTCTTGTGTTTGAGAATATGTTTGATGGATATTTGAAAAATAACCCATACAATGCATGGACAGTAGTGACTTTAGAGATCACAATCCACCCGACCACAAGTTATCGACTAAATACCAACAACAAAATAGCCAAATATACTTAATAAATGCTGAAAACCTACAGATAGACCAATAACACACATCTGATAAATAATAATGATCTTAGTCATCAATCTATGCATGCACAGATTTAAAAACAAGATGGCGATTGAATACCACCAAATAAAAAAACAATATTAAACAAGTTATCACCATCAATAGGTGGCTTAGCACTGTGCCAAGCCTTCTATTAGCACAGCACTGGGCTCTATAAAGAAGGGTCGGAATTAGCATGGCTCCCCCAGTGTGCTAAATGTACTTTTTCATCTGCAGTAAAGGGACATTTACATTAGTTTTTACTAAAATTAGTGTAAATGTTACAGAATATTCAGTATTCATTTCATTTTGTACAAAACAAATACTAACTAGTGCAGCAGACGAATATTCTGAAAAACGTATCTTTCAAATTTTTCTAAATATATTCGTTCTAAATGATTCATCCAAAACAAAATATTCTCTGCTTTGCAAGTCTAGTAAAAACATGACATTTGCAGCATGCAGAGAGAGTGGAGAATGTCTAGAGAAGAGAGACCAGCAGAATGAGAATGAGTGACCTGATCAGTTGGTTGGAGCAGCTGGGCTGGAGAGTAATTGTAATTTTTCATGAAATTTAATTTTTAGAAATCAATACCCATTATTGATCATTAACTGTGCTGGGGGAATGATGATTAAAAATGGTGAACAACGATATAATTATGCTAAGAGCTTGGTGGTACACGGAAATAAATATAATTGCTTTCTAATAAAACTACTACACAAAATACATCCCTAAATAATAAAAGGACTATGATTTTGTGAAGTTTATACAATGGGTTAGGTTTAATATATTCTTTTGATCTATGCTCCACCTCAATTATATTCTACAAAAAGGTCTTAGGACATAGTCCCCATCTGTATAACCAACTAAGAAATACAAAGTATCAATCAATATCCAAATAATTACATGTCAAACTTACTCTGTCAAAAGACAATGATTTTGAGCTCCATGTGTATAAATGACAGAAGAATTTGGGGATTGTGATCACTGAAAAGCACACCATCAATATTGGCCAAAGTCCAGAAATGGTTATCTGTAAATAACTAGCACAAGACTGTGATCAACCCCTTGTGAGGGTTGTCATCATATATTTCACTGTGTCTTTTACCACAGCAGTATTTAGGGCTCCACCTAGTGTTACACTTTGCTTGGTAATTTAATTCAGTACCTTTGTGTATGCTGTTTGATATTGACCCAGCCATTCCTTGCTGTCTAAGTGGGGATTCCTCTTTGTATTACACTTACCTGGATATCTGAATCTCTAGTATTCTGTGACATTGCAGCATCTCTCCTGAGTCTCCTCTGAAAGATTGTCACATAACTCCAATTCTGGATATCGTTTGGTTTTGCCTGCTCACAGATCTCTACTCTCTGCATTGCAGCCTGGCCTGTGACATCACTCCCAGCTCCTCTGTGTACTCAAACGGCTGCTGCAGCTCACACACTGCCTTTCATTATAGATAGCTTGCCTGTCTCTCCGGATTAGCTCACAGGACAACTGCTAGACAAGTTTCTGATGCCGGTCTGTACTCACCTTCACACAGCATACTCTGGTCTGTATAATAACAATATCATTGTGGATTCATATGTTACTCCTCTCATGCTTATACACAGCTACTGGTAAACAAATCTGTCTGCTTGTTATTGCTGCTTGTTGAATGACTTTTACTTGATTGCAAACAACTTATCACACTTCTCACATTTAAGCATTTAACCATAAGCTTGCTGTGTGTGCCTCAAACTAACCCTGCATAATTCTCTTAAGACTTATATTGCTCATATGAAGATAAATCAATTACAGTGCTAATAGCCTGCACAATTAAGGCTGAAGATAGTGTGTCTGTATGAGAGTGTGCAAACAACTGTATATATTTTATATGTCTGGATTTGAAGACTGAAATTTACTCTGGGAATTTTTTGGATTTTTCTTTTGTTGTTAAAAATAAGATTCCACTAATAAAAAAGAGTGTTTCACTGGCTATACGTTTGGTTGATGGTTCTCTGTTTAGTTCAGGCCCTATAACGTATCACACTATTCCCATTACTTTAATATCAGCCTCTGGACATATTGAGCAGTTATCTTTTGATGTACTTCCTACTTCTGTTTATCCTATGATATTTGGCTTAAATTGGTTGATAAGACATAACCCCTCTTTCTTGGAGTAATGGTTCAGTGACCTTTGATTCTGATTTTTGTAAACAGTCATGTTTCAATATACATCACATAAACCATATATCAGTACATACCCTGCCTGATTGTTACAAAGAATTTGTTGATGTGTTTGATAAAGTTGAGGCGGAAACTCTGCCACCTCATAGGTCTTATGACTGTCCTATTGACCTTATACCGGGCAGTACCATTCCCTATGGCCATGTATACCCACTCTCCGAGCCAGAATAAGTTTATTTGAAAGATTACTTAAACGAAATATTAAAGAAAGGTTTTATTAGGCCTTCCACTTCTTCAGCTGGAGCAGCTATGTTTTTTGTCAAAAATAAAGACGGTAGTTTAAGACCTATCATTGATTATAGACAACTCAATAAATGTACAAAAAAGAACAGATACCCCCTGCCTCTCATCCCTGAACTAATTGAATGTTTACGTGGTGCCACAATTTATACAAAATTAGATCTTAGAGGAGCCTACAATTTGATCAGGATAAGAGCAGGGGATGAGTGGTTGACAGCTTTCTATACGCGCTACGGACTTTATGAATACACTGTTATGCCGTTCGGGCTATGCAACGCCCCGGCGACATTTCAGTGTTTCATAAATGATGTATTTCACAATCTTTTGGATGTCTGTATAGTCATTTATTTAGATGACATTCTCATATTTTCAGATTCCTATGAAAGACATCTGTCCCATGTTAAAGAAGTTTTGTCACACTTAAGAATCCACCGTCTTTTTGCTAAACTTGAAAAATGTATATTCAACACAGATACAATTTCATTCTTGGGTTATCACATTTCACCTCTAGGTATTTCTATGGAGTCTAATAAAGTAGATGCTGTAACAAAGTGGCCTGTCCCCAGAAACAAGAAAGAAATCCAGAGATTTTTAGGATTTGCAAATTTCTACAGGAAATTCATTAAGGGTTTTTCACATATCGTTCAACCTCTCACTTATTTAACACGTAAGCATGTAAAATATGTTTGGAATCAATCAGCTGATGATTCCTTTAAAACTCTTAAACATAAATCTATTACAGCACCAATTCTGCAATTCCCAGATCCCAGTCATCAATATACGCTTGAGGTTGATGCTTCCGAGTATGCCTTAGGCGCAATTCTTTCTCAAAGAAAATCTCCTAAAGAACCTCTACACCCAATATCTTACTACTCCAGGGTTATGAACTCTGCAGAAATAAATTATGGTATTGGTGATAAGGAACTCCTGGAGGCATCTTTTGGAAGGAACACAACATCCCATTCTTATACACACAGACCATCGGAATCTGGAGTTTTTGAAATCTAATAAGACCCTGACTTCACGCCAGGTCCGATGGAGTCTTTTTTTCCCCGATTTGATTACATTATAACATACCGTCCTGGTTCAAAGAATCTTAAAGCAGACTCTCTCTCTCGAAAGGATCCTAAACCTCTCAATCTAAACACCCCTGAGTCTATAATACCCTCAGATAGAATTATCTGTTTGACTACAGGTTTTACAACTGCTTTAAAACAACAACTAACACAGGACCCTTCTTTATCACATCTTGATTTAAGTAAACGTACTGATGGCTTGTATTACCATAAGAATCAGTTATACATTCCAGATCCTCTCAGAAATGAAATTATTGGTACTGCACATGATTCTCTCCTTGCAGGTCATCCAGGAGTACATAAGACCTTGCATTTACTTAAAAGAAATTACTGGTGGCCTAGGATGATTGACACTGTTACACGGTATATCTAAACCTGTTCCATATGTACCACCAAGAAACATCAACACAAGCGTCCCTACGGTTTCCTCCTTTCCCTTCCAATTACAGACAGACCATGGTTGGATATTGCTATGGACTATATAGTCAATTAACCTACATCAGCAAATTATAACACTATACTAGTAGTAGGTGATTTATTTTCAAAGATGGCCCATTTAATTCCCCACAGGGGTTTACCAACAGCTTCAGAAACTGCCACTTTATTCCTAAATCACATAGTCAAACTTCATGGTTTGCCTAAATCGGTTACCACGGACAGAGGGTTGCAGTTTACATCTAGGTTTTGGACACATTTATGTCGCAACCTCAATATCAGTTGCAAATTGAGCTCAGCTTACCAACCTCAGACAAATGGGCAGTCAGATTGAACTAATCAATCTCTTGAACAGTATCTCCATTGTTATTGCACTTTGGAACACGATAACTGGTACTCTCTTTTGGCTACTGCTGAATTTGCTCATAACAATTCTCTTCATTCTTCCATGAAATCCACACCATTCTATATCAATTATGGATTTCATCCTTCTTATCATCCTACTCTTACTTTGAGTCTACATTACCTACAGTGAATGACACTATTAATACAATAGCTAAAGGATTTGCATCCCTAAAATCTGTACTACAAGACGCCCAAGCAACTCAGAAACGTCATTATGATTTAAGACGCTCTAAGCCTCCAGATTATGTTGTTGGGGATAAGGTTTGGCTAAGTACAACAAATCTATGGTTAAATATTCCCAGTAAAAAACTAGGTGCTTTGTATATAGGACTGTACGAGATCACCAAAATAATCAACTCTAATGCTGTAACGTTACAGTTACTACCTAATATGAAGATACACTCAACTCATGTGTCGTTACTTAAACCTTATGACAAGATCAGAGATGCCCCTCAAGGGTCTTTAAGTGTTCCCCAAGTATCCAATGAGGTTGAATATGAAATTGAATCTATACTGGACTCTAGATATTTTAGGAAACAGCTTCAGTACTTGGTGAGATGGAAGGGCTTTGCCCCTGAGGGGGATTCTTGGGAACCGTCTGTTAACTTATCTGCTCCTCGTCTTCTCTCGATATATCACCGCAGAAATCCTGACCGTCCTGGTCCTTGATCCGCTGAGCGGCTCCTTAAGAGGGGAGTTCTGTCAGGGTTGTCATCATATATTTCACTTTGTCTTTAAATTCTAATTACCACAGCAGTATTTAAGGCTCCACCTAGTGTTACCCTTTGCTTGGTAATTTAATTCAGTACCTTTGTGTATGCTGTTTGATATTGACCCAGTCATTCCTTGCTGTCTAAGTGGGGATTCCTCTTTGTATTACACTTACCTGGATATCTGAATCTCTAGTATTCTGTGACATTGCAGCATCTCTCCTGAATCTCCTCTGAAAGATTGTCACATAACTCCAATTCTGGATATCGTTTGGTTTTGCCTGCTCACAGATCTCTACTCTCTGCATTGCAGCCTGGCCTGTGACATCACTCCCAGCTCCTCTGTGTACTCAAATGGCTGCTGCAGCTCACACACTGCCTTTCATTACAGATAGCTTGCCTGTCTCTCCGGATTAGCTCACAGGACAACTGCTAGACAAGTTTCTGATGCCGGTCTGTACTCACCTTCACACAGCATACTCTGGTCTGTATAATAACAATATCACTGTGGATTCATATGTTACTCCTCTCATGCTTATACACAGCTACTGGTAAACAAATCTGTCTGCTTGTTATTGCTGCTTGTTGAATGACTTTTACTTGATTGCAAACAACTTATCACACTTCTCACATTTAAGCATTTAACCATAAGCTTGCTGTGTGTGCCTCAAACTAACCCTGCATAATTCTCTTAAGACTGAAGATAGTGTGTCTGTATGAGAGTGTGCAAACAACTGTATATATTTTATATGTCTGGATTTGAAGACTGAAATTTACTCTGGGAACAGATTTTCATTTATTCTGATTGTTACTTTTTGTGGAATTAGAGCAATCCTATTTCATCTGCCATATCACAGGATTGACTAATTCCTTATATTTTCTCTAATAACATCTTCACACTGTATCCTTACAGTAGTGACTCTCAGATCTATGAGCACAACAGGGTTCTATAAGTTAGATCTTAAAGGGCCACTAAACCCCAAATTTTTCTTTCATGATTCAGATAGAGAATACAATTTTAAACAACATTCCATTTTACTTCTAGTATCTAATTTGCTGCAATCTTTAGATATCCTTTGTTAAAGAAATAGCAATGCACATTGGTGAGCCAATCACATGAGGCATCTATGTGCAGCCACCAATCAGAAGCTACTGAGCCTATCTAGATATGCTTTTCAGGAAAGAATATCAAGAGAATGAAGAAAATTAGATAATAGAAGTAAATTAGAAAGTTGTTTAAAATGGCATTCTCTATCTGAATCATGAAAGAAAAAAATTGGGTTTAATGTCCCTTTAATGAGCCCGAGGTAAGGTGTGAGACTGAGTGGTCCTATAAAGTATCAGGATACTAGTTTATACCAGAACATTACACCCCTAAAAACAACAACATTTTATATATGCATTTCCTATATGTGTGTGTATATATATATATCTATATGTGTGTTTGTGTGTGTGTGTATATATATATATATATATATATATATTTATTTAACAAAAACACAAGTTAATTAGACTTGAAAACTTAAACCTTAAATATTCAAGGGAAAATTCTGTTGTCTCCACCGGAACTGTCTTCACTAACTGTCCCGGACGCTGAAATATCCCATCACACTGGTGCATTAAGCAAGTCAAAATTAATATTCACCTCCAACGGTACCAACAGTAATATATACATATATATATATATATATATATATATATATATATATATATATATATATATATATATATATATACTGTATATATATAAATATATATAGATAGATAGATAGATAGATAGATAGATAGATAGATAGATAGATACAGGGAGTGCAGAATTATTAGGCAAATGAGTATTTTGACCACATCATCCTCTTTATGCATGTTGTCTTACTCCAAGCTGTATAGGCTCGAAAGCCTACTACCAATTAAGCATATTAGGTGATGTGCATCTCTGTAATGAGAAGGGGTGTGGTCTAATGACATCAACACCCTATATCAGGTGTGCATAATTATTAGGCAACTTCCTTTCCTTTGGCAAAATGGGTCAAAAGAAGGACTTGACAGGCTCAGAAAAGTCAAAAATAGTGAGATATCTTGCAGAGGGATGCAGCACTCTTAAAATTGCAAAGCTTCTGATGCGTGATCATCGAACAATCAAGCGTTTCATTCAAAATAGTCAACAGGGTCGCAAGAAGCGTGTGGAAAAACCAAGGCGCAAAATAACTGCCCATGAACTGAGAAAAGTCAAGCGTGCAGCTGTCAAGATGCCACTTGCCACCAGTTTGGCCATATTTCAGAGCTGCAACATCACTGGAGTGCCCAAAAGCACAAGGTGTGCAATACTCAGAGACATGGCCAAGGTAAGAAAGGCTGAAAGACGACCACCACTGAACAAGACACACAGGCTGAAACGTCAAGACTGGGCCAAGAAATATCTCAAGACTGATTTTTCTAAGGTTTTATGGACTGATGAAATGAGAGTGAGTCTTGATGGGCCAGATGGATGGGCCGTGGCTGGATTGGTAAAGGGCAGAGAGCTCCAGTCCGACTGAGACGCCAGCAAGGTGGAGGTGGAGTACTGGTTTGGGCTGGTATCATCAAAGATGAGCTTGTGGGGCCTTTTCGGGTTGAGGATGGAGTCAAGCTCAACTCCCAGTCCTACTGCAAGTTTCTGGAAGACACCTTCTTCAAGCAGTGGTACAGGAAGAAGTCTGCATCCTTCAAGAAAAACAGGATTTTCATGCAGGACAATGCTCCATCACACGCGTCCAAGTACTCCACAGCGTGGCTGGCAAGAAAGGGTATAAAAGAAGAAAATCTAATGACATGGCCTCCTTGTTCACCTGATCTGAACCCCATTGAGAACCTGTGGTCCATCATCAAATGTGAGATTTACAAGGAGGGAAAACAGTACACCTCTCTGAACAGTGTCTGGGAGGCTGTGGTTGCTGCTGCACGCAATGTTGATGGTGAACAGATCAAAACACTGACAGAATCCATGGATGGCAGGCTTTTGAGTGTCCTTGCAAAGAAAGGTGGCTATATTGGTCACTGATTTGTTTTTGTTTTGTTTTTGAATGTCAGAAATGTATATTTGTGAATGTTGAGATGTTATATTGGTTTCACTGGTAAAAATAAATAATTGAAATGGGTATATATTTGTTTTTTGTTAAGTTGCCTAATAATTATGCACAGTAATAGTCACCTGCACACACAGATATCCCCCTAAAATAGCTATAACTATAAACAAACTAAAAACTACTTCCAAAACTATTCAGCTTTGATATTAATGAGTTTTATATATATATATATATATATATATATATATATATATATATATATATATATTAGTATTAATTTGTTAGGAAAAAAGCTTGAGCATTGTTGAGACAAAAAAAGTTATAAAAATGATATGTCTTGGAAACTATTTCATTTTTTGCTTTAATTAGATTTCACTAGTTTTTCAACTATTGATGTGCGTCCCCTTTTCCACAAAACATTTAACAGTACATTTCATCTCTGAAGATTTTAATTGTTCATCACATCTCCCATTTGTATTCTTTTCTTACTCTTTTCTTCCCAATAGCTTTTATGCCATTTCTAAATGGTCTGGCTCCTTGCTACATGACCTCTCGTTTCCCTTTCACTCTATAAAAATGAAGAGAGGATCTAACGCTTAGGAGAAGTTCATTGTAAATCTGGCAGTTTTATCAAACTCTCTTAGAAAATGAAAGACACTTACTCTTACTAAATAGGCTTTTCCTTATTATAACTCACCAAAGCTAAGACATAAAAGCACTTAAATTGCGTAAGTAATACAATCTAATCTACCAGAACTAATGTAGTTGAAAAAAAGTATTACACATATATTTAATAACCTAAAACTATATTAGAGTTTTCGCTTAGATACAATATTTAATATGATATATGATTGTAATAGCATCTCCCATATTTTACAGTATGTCATACTGAAAATATTTAATTTATATATACAGGGTATATATATATATATATATATATATATATATATATATATATATATATATATATATATAAAAGAACGTGGAGAGAAACAGCACACACCATTCAGTGAACACCCTGGTGCTCTGCTATATAGTGTATACAGACAGTCTCAAGGAACCTCACGCTCAGCAACTGCGTATAAAGATCCCCAAAGCAGGCAAACCAAACAGGGATTTGTATCCAAATAAGCTTTTATTGAACAAATAGAAAGCCTTGTCCAAACATTTCGGCTCCCCCTGGAGCCTTTCTCAATGGAGGCCGTGCAGACATAACAAAACAGTACACATCACACCACTTATATACCCAAAATAATACCAACCCACACAGTAACTGCAAATGATCACTGTCAAGCATCCGGTCTCCATGCAGCAAACTTCCACAATGGCATTGTCGCAGGCGTGTGACATCATCAAGCCGCGACATTGGCTTGTAACAGCAACGTAACCATTACCATAGATACGGTCTAAACAAATAACACAATCATAACAACAACAGGAAGATTGGATTCCCGAGTGCAATCTAGTACTCACAGTGAATGTCATATAAACTAAACCTATATTACAAGAATTATGTACATCACTATTGAGTGTATAGCAAATGAATGGGAATACCGTTACCATCTATACCCTCAGGTATCAAAGAGTCAGTATTACCAAACCGCATATCTCTAAATATAGACCAAAAGTACTAAGATAACTTGGGCTATAATAAAGCATGACAGTATATACAAAACTAATTAAAAACCTCTAAGAAATAAAGGATAAGTGAACGTTAACAGTACAACAGTGCAGACACAATCTATGCCCACCGGTGTCCCAATGCCAGCATATATTGTGTTAATATATAGTTTTAGATACAGAGCATAAGAGCTTAATCTAGGTAATTTATATAGGCTCAACCATAAAACTATGATCTTATCACATATATAATCATAATTTTAAAGCTAAAATGCTTCATGTCTCAGGAAGAAGGTAGAAACAACACGGCTTGAAACCATCATAAACATCATTTACGATAACAGCAAGCAAAATCTATGTTCATGTTCATTCCTTTGGGGTATACAGTGTCAAGTGTGAAAATCTATCTTGACTCTCATCGCAATAGAGCCAGTGCTCTGTCCCCTCCTCTTTTAGGGTAAGGAACATGATCAATTAGTATTGCTCTCAACATTGAGATTAAATGGCCTGCTTGCAAGAAGTGTCTAGCTCAGGTTGATCTGACCGGCCCTTATCCAATGCCTGTCGTATCGCAGATTTATGGTTAGCAAGTCTTTCACAGAAAGAAGTCACAGTTTCCCTATATAGTAAAAAGAGCATGGACAGATGATGATATAAATCATGAAAAAAGATGTGCAAGAAAGCCTGTATCTGATATTGTACCTCTTGTTCGTATGAGGATGATTAAAGGTATTCCCAGTCAGCAGGTTATTACAGGTAACACAGTTCCCACAATGGAAGCAGTCCAGTTTACCCTTGGGTAACCACGTTTGTTTTTCATAACAGTAGGTGGGATCATTGATCACCAACAAGTCCTGTAGATTACTTGCCCTTTTGTACACCAACCTAGGTGGTAGAGACTGGTAGAAGGGAAGACTATTATCATCTGAGATCACCCTCCAATTTTTCTTAATTGTAGAGGCTAGGACCTGTGTGCCAGGCGTATATGTCGTGATAAATTTAAATCATCTTTCATTTTGTTAGTATGTCTCCGTATGGTGAGATTGTCCTGTGTACATTCCTGTGCTTTTTTACATTGTCCAGTGATCAAATCCAGAGGTTATCCCCTTTGTAGGAAACGTGAGGCCAAATCCGTCAATTGACTTGTCTAATGATGGTTATCCGTGTTGCTACGCATGACCCACAGGAGCTTCGAGGAGCTGACCCCATCACGTTGGAATTTGGGATGATAATTATTGTAATTTAAGATCGAATTTTTATCAGTACTCTTTTGAAATAAAGTAGTATGTAATACATAGCTATCATCTATCTTGGTTTTGTAGATTTCTAGATCTAGAAAGTGTATAGTTTGCATATCACATTCCATTTTAAATTTTATTGTAGATGGCAATTAGTTCAAATCATTAAACCATTTATGGGGATTATCCACAGTGTCATGCCAAATCAAAAAGACATTGTCAATGTAGCAACGATATAACTTGATGGGATTCTGCCTGGAAAAAAACATAACTGCTTTCATACATAGCCATATAGATATTGGCATATGATGGGGCCATATTCAACCCCATCTCGGTGCCTATCAGACTCTCCAGAAACAGCAGTTATGAAGCAGCGGTCTAAAGACAGCTGCTCCATAACCCTGTCCGCCTGTTCTGATGAGGCGGACAGGAATCGCCACAATTAACATGATCGAGTACGATCGGGTTGATTGACACCTCCCTGCTGGTGGCCGTTTTCCCTATATAGTAAAAAGAGCACAGAAAGATGAAGATATAAATCATGAAATCAAATGTGCAAGAAAGCCTGTATCTGATATTGTACCTCTTGTTTGTATGAGGATGACTAAACATATTCCCAGTCAGCAGGTTATTACAGGTAACACAGTTCCCACAATGGAAGCAGCCCAGTTTACCCTTGGGTTACCACATTTGATTTTCCATAACAGTGGGTGGGATCATTAATCACCAACAAGTCCCGTAGATTACTTGCCCTTTTGTACACCAACCTAGGTGGTGGAGACTGGTAGAAGGGAAGACTATTATCATCTGAGATTACCCTCCAATTTTTCTTAATTGTAGAGATTGTGTCTGCACTGTTGTACTGTTAACGTTCACTTATCCTGTATTTCTTAGAGGTTTTTAATTAGTTTTGTATATACTGTCATCATTTATTATAGTAATATACCCTAGTCACAGGGAGGGGGCGCTAGTAAAAGAGCAAGCAAATCAAATATGTAAGCAACAGTTTGAATCCTAATTCTTATATCAATACCACAATTAAGTGTATATATATATATATATATATATATATATATATAGTAGATTATCCTCAAGGTAACAGTAAGATGTTAATATACATACATTTTTTTAAACAATGCAATATTATATATAAATGTATTATATATGCATACAATAACCTAAAGGTGACAATAATATGTTGATGTAAAAATATTGTCTCCTTTAACAATCAAATATATAAGAAAAAAGTCCTCTTTAATTCCAAAAATAAAGGTGTTGGCTGCCTCCTCCTCACCGATTCGTCTGGGTTAACTATGGAAAATAAGGAAGAACAGAGGGGTGCCTCATGTTTGGTATCATCAGATGTATAAGGATACAAATCACAATCAAGCCAAATGGATACTCACATATTCCAGAAGCACACCTATGTGCTTGTAGGTACAGGCTGTAGATTTAGACAGGTGTAACAGCTCACCCACAATATTATTTGTTCCTTTGTGCTGCAGTAATTTAGGCTGAGCACACAAATGTGCTGGTAGGAGCTGGCTGGCAGATTAGGGAGAGGTTTGTCACTATCAAGCCAAATGGATACTCACATATTCCAGAAGATATTTAGAGATATGCGGTTTGGTAATGCTGACTCTTTGATACCTGAGGGTATATTCCCATTCATTTGCTATACACTGAATAGTGGTGTACATAATTCTTGTAAATATAGGTTTAGTTTATATGACAGTCACTGTGAGTAATAGATTGCACTCGGGCATCCGATCTTCCTGTTGTTGTTATGATTGTGTGGTTTGTTTAGGCCGTATCTATGGTAACAGATACATTGCTGTTACAAGCCAATGTCGCGGCTTGATGATGTCACACACCTGCGCCGATGCCGTCGATGAAGTTTACTGCATGGAGACCGGATGCTTGACAGTGATCATTTGTTATGTTATGTCTGCATGACCTCCATTGAGAAAGGCTCCAGTGGGAGCTGAAAGGTTTGGACAAGGCTTTCTATTTGTTCAATAAAAGCTTATTTGGATACAAATCCCTGTTTGGTTTGTCTGCTTTGGGGATCTCTATACACACTTGCTGAGCGTTAGTCCAGTCTACAGTGTTACCCTCCAATAGTCATCCGCCTGGGTGCATAAATGTAATAAATATTCTTCCAAGCAAATGCACTCTCAGGTCTTTTTAGTGAACAAAATTACAATTTTATTGAAACGTTTTCGAGGAAAACTTTCCCTTCATCAGCATGCTGATGAAGGCGAAGTTTTCCTCGAAAACGTTTCAATAAAATTGTAATTTTGTTCACTAAAAAGACCTAAGAGTGCATTTGCTTAGAAGAATATACTGTGTGTGTGTGTGTGTGTGTGTGTGTATATATACATAGTTTTGCATAAATAATTTACACATTTTAAGGTAACGCATTTTGCTAATTATTATTCTTCTTGAATCAACAAAAAATAAAGAAAATTCCACATTTCAGTTTGGATTGTAAACATGGGTGTCCAGAGGGGGGGGGGGGGGAGGGGCGACAAGTGGGGGCATTTGCCCCGGCCCTGCATTTTCCCCACCTGGAGTAAACCTGCAGGAAAAAAAGACAATAGAATGTCAGTTTTTATGTCTTTTAATCTTCTTATTGTAATTTTGTTTTACAGGAAGAAGCACAGTATTCTGGGAGTTACAAAGCATTCTGGAATTTGAAGTTCACCATTTGCTTCTCAGTATTGTTTTAATGTAATTTTGGACCCAAATTCCCAGCATGCATTATTTCCCTTCCTCTACAAAGCAGCTTCCTCCCCTCACACACAGCAAGAAACTGTGTGAGCTTTAGAATCACTGCACAGCCTCTTAATAAAGTGAGAGAAATTCAGGGAATGTTTGTTCATTGCTGGGCAGCAGCCTCAATAACAGCAAGCTACAGTCTTTCTTGTAAGTAAATGTATAGCAATTGCTCTAGCACAGTGTTTTCCAAACTTAGTCCTCAGTATCCTTACTCAGGCCAGATATTCTTTATATCTTAACAAGAGCACAGGTGAAACAATCAGCTCACCCATCAGGTGATTATTTCACCTGTTCTTTAGATAAAATATAATGAATATCTGGACTGAGTAAGGGCCCTGAGGACTGGGTTTGAGAAACACTGTTCTAGCAGTTGTGTGGGGAGGAGGGTGATATGAGAAATTACATTTATTTAAGAAGGTATCTATCTGCTTGGTCTGGTATATATAGTTGCCTCTCTGCATATTCCAGTGCCTTATTGTTTGCATTTATACTGCAGTGCTTGAAAAAACACAAATCAATGTTTAATGTGTCCACGTGGTCTTTATAATTTTGAAGATGAGCTAAACTATTATTCCTAAAACCAAGTTATATGTATAAAATATTCACCATCATATATTGCTAAATTGATAAAAGGGAGAAAAGGGATAAACAGCACAAGAGAAAAAGAAAAGCACAAAAACACAGAAAAATTGTGTGACAGAAAGAGATAATGGGGAAAATATAGTGAACCATGTGAATTATATTTTCATGTATGTTTCAAATTCAGAATTTTACACTTATGTGCTTTCTACTTTTTGTTTCTTTGGTGATTGTGCCTGAATAGGTTTTGTTGATAATGAGTAATATAAAAGAACAGCAATATTTTTTATCTGGATCTGAGGACAATTCTTATATCTGAAGACCTGTTTTAACCCAGTTACTACTAGAAAGATCTGATGAGGACCCTGCTCCATATTAAAGGGACATGAAACCCAAATAATTTCTTTCATGATTTTATAAACTGCTACAAGGGTAATTCAAAAGGGTACAGCTGTTTTGCTTCCATTGTCAAGCTAGAAGGCATATATAATTTGAAAATATTTAAAATATGGCCTTCTGTAGAGTATTGCCCTAAAGCAAACAGCCCTTTAAAAAAAGAAAAGCAAAAAAAAAACTAACCCCTCTAACATTACCAACCCCCCACCCTCCAAAAAAAAAAAAGCCACAAAAAGCGCATTTGGATGGGCATTGCAATTAAAAGGGCTTTCAGCTCTTTTGCTGCCCCAAAAAATAAAATCCCATCTTCTAACTTCAGAGGTCAGCGGCAAGGTCAGCAGTGATGGTGGCACAATGTTGGCGGCAACATCGGTCCTCTTCTTTAGACCATCAACACGGTGCTCTTCAGCCAATAGAATGAAAACTTTTTCCTTTCATATTATTGGCTGATTTGAATTTGAAGATTCAAATCAGACAATAGCAATGCAAGGGTACCTCTATATAAAAGGGATACTTCACATTCACTATTCAGTGTGTGGCTGGAGACCGCATGAAGAGGACCTCTGTGTTGAAGGTCTGAAGAGAAGAGGAGGACCGACATCACCGCCAACCTCACCGCTGTCGGGATGAAGTTAGAAGATGGATCATCACCAGGATGAAGATGGATCAAGATGGAGCATCGCGATAAAGATGTACCAACTTTGGGGTTAGTGAGATTTTTTTTTCACATTTTTGGAGTTAGCTTTTTTTTTATAGATTAGGGATTTTATTATTTTGGGCAGCAAAAGAGTTGAATGCCCTTTTTTAGAGCAATGCCCATTCAAATGCCCTTTTTGGAGCAATGGGTAATTTAGGATTTTTTAGTTAGGTTTTTTTTTTATTTTGGGGGGTTGTAATGTTAGAGGGGTTAGTGTTTATTTTCTTCAACAAAAGAGCTGTTAGCTTTAAAACAATGCCCTACAAAAGGTCCTTTTATGGACCAGTTGTTGTATCTTTTTAGAATAGGGTTTTATTTTTTATTTTGACGTTTGTTTGTTTATAAGAGGTATTAGAATATCATTAAATATATATATATATATATATATATTTAATAATTACTTTTTTATTTTCTGCGATGTTAGTTTTTTTATTTTTGTAATGTGAGTTTTTTATTTTTAGTAATGTTATGGGTTTTTTTAAAGGTAAGATTAGGTTCAATTTATTTTTACAGGTAATTTTTTTTGGTAGTTAGGATTTATTTTGTTATTTTTGTGTATTTTATTTTGGGTTAGGTTAGGAGGTGTGAGGTTAGGGGGTTTAGATGTTAGTTTATGACTTTGCATTGTGGGGGTCTGATGGATTAGGGGTTAACAGTATTGTTTAGTATTTGCGATGTGGGGGGATGGTGGTTTGTGGGTTAATAGTTTTATTTAGTGTTTGCGTTGGTGTGGGATGGCAGTTTAGGAGTTAAAAGTTTACTTAGGTACTTTGCAATGTGGGGGGATAGTGGTTTAGGGGTTAATAGTTTATTTAAGTACTTTGCAATGTGGCGGGATGATGGTTTAGGGGTTAATAGTTTATTTATGGGTGTAAGTGTACTTTGTAATGGATTTTTGTTGTGTTTTGATCAACTTTTTATTTTTGGAAACCAGTTTACCACAGCTCTTAGATCGTGGATAGGATTGAAGCAATTTCATTGAACTTGTAATATCAGTGGAATTAAAATTGCTCATGAAATTGCAATTGCACTAGTGCAAAACCATTTGCACCTCACTTGTAATCTAGCCCAAAGTGTGTTGATAAAGTGCAAAGTTGAACATGTGAAAGGCACATGTTGAGCAAAAAGAGGCTGCTTCTTGGGTGGTAACTAACCATAGAACAAGCTATTATGCTATTGTTCGTTCCCAGTTTGAGCGCTTCTCTTTTTTTTATTTATGCAAATAACTCTGATGCAGGAATCCAGACCTGGACCCGTTGTTCAGTGTGCCTAGAGGGATATGGCTGCACCTCACTGACGAGGCCCACAATAGGCCAAAACGTACATCTGGGGTTTTGCTGTTTCTCTCGTTCAGAGAGGGATTGCCTGGTATTTCGGGGCTGGACTGTACTGTGAAGTCAGGATCAAACTGATATGCTTCAGGAAAGTTCTTCTCTGTGAAAGGCACATGTTGACCAAAAAGAGGCTGCTTCTTGGGTGGTAACTAGCCATAGAACACGCTATTATGCTATTGTTCATTCCCAGGTTGAGCGCTTCTCTCTTTTTATTTATGCAAATTATGACACTTAGGGAAGTCTCCCTAAGTGTGATGCGGGAATTCAGACATTGACCCGTTGTTCAGTGTGCCTAGAGGGATATGGCTGCACCTCACTGATGAGGCCCACAATAGGTCGAAACGTACATCTGGGGTTTTGCTGTTTCTCTCGTTCAGAGAGGGATTGCCTGGTATTTCGGGGCTGGACTGTACTGTAAAGTCAAGATCAGACTGATATGCTTCAGGAAAGTTCTTCTCTGTGAAAGGCCCATGTTGAGCAAAAAGAGGCTGCTTCTTGGGTGGTAACTAGCCATAGAACAAGCTATTATGCTATTGTTCGTTCACAGGTTGAGCGCTTATCTCTTTTTATTTATGTATGAAAATATCCCTAGAAGTTTTGTAATAATTTAATTATCTTGTGGAATACCCTCTGAAACGGCCACATACACTATTTTTAATGTACTGTATATAAATAGATGGTCTAGATTCTGTAAACATATGTATAGTCCCTCGGTAGAAGGCAGGACATTTTCATTTGTAGTTAACAGGCAGACATGTAAAATCTCATACAGCTAATGAGATCTGCAGGAAATGTAAAAAAAATTAAATCACGTGTGCAACATCAAGAAATGGCATTTACCAATCATTCTCTTAATATCTCTGTTTTTATTTCATATTTCATATTCCCATTTTTGAAATACTAAAGCACAGATTCTGATATTTAGGAATACAGTTTCTGTATTTGCCATTCAGGATTGTTTGTTTAAAAGAGTGATTGTCTTACAGTTATAGAAAGTATGTTCTGTACAGTGAGAGTAAGGTGTAGAAATTGCGCTCATTGAGAAAGTGAGGTTTTGAAACTGTAATCTGTACAGTTAGAGTGAGGTTTGGAAATCGCGGTCTGTACAGTGGGTTTTTGTATACAAAGTTTAAACAGTGGGTTTTTGTAAACTGTAAACAGTGAGTTCTGCAACTTTAGACTATCTTTAACACCTTGCCAATTATCCGTTTCCCGATTTACATTGTGACAGCTGTTAAACTCCAGTAGAATTTCCGTAATAGAAAACATTTGCAGCCACTTTCTTTTTGTGGAAATTAATATCTTGCAGTGTTCTTCTTGATATTAGATGAATATCGTGCCAAAGCATAAAACAAGGTTATCTTAATGATTTTAAAAAATAAATAATATTCAGGTAGATTACAAGTTTTGCATTCGTGTTTTAACGCTGAAAAAATTTCAGCATTAAAACAGCAACGCAGCCTGTAATGCAACGTCAGTCCCACACTTGCGTTACAACCTATAGCGACAAGATCCGTACCGCCATCTGAGAGCAGTAGTTATAAGTTTACACAACAAAACTGTTACATAAAACTCATAACTAAAGTATTACTAAGTATACTAACACCTATAAACTACCTATTAACCCCTAAACCGAGACCATCCCGCATCGCAAATACTATATTAAAGTTATTAACTCCTAATCTGCCGCTCCCAACATTGCCGCCGCTAATAACATTTATTAACCCCTATTCCGCCGCTCCCCGACATCGTAGTCACTATACTAAAGTTATTAACCCCTATTCCCCTGCACCCCAACATTGCCCACACTATAATAATTATATTAACCCCTATTCCGCCTCTCCCCGACATAGCCACCACTAAATAAAATTATTAAGCCCTAAACCTCTGGCCTCCCACATTATTACCACTAAATAAACCTATTAACCTCTAAATCGACAGCCCCCCACATGGCCAAAAACTAAATTAAACTATTAACCCCTAAACCTAATAACCCCCTAGCTTTAAATTAAAATTACAAGATCCCTATCTTAAAATAAATAAAAACTTACCTGTCAAATAAAAAAAACTAAGTTTAAACTATAAATTAAACTAACATTATACTATCAATTAAATTAATTAAATTACACATTATAAAAACCTAATCCTACTAAAAAAATTAAATCTACAATTACAAAAAATAAAATATACTAAAATACAAAAAATAAAAAAAATAAAGTACAACAAATAACAAACACTAAATTACGAAAAATAACAAATGAAATTATCCAAAATAAAAAAAATTACACCTAATCTAATAGCCAAAATTAAATAAAAAGCCCCCCAAAATAAAAACACCCCCTAGCCTACAATAAACTACCAATAGCTCTTAAAAGTGCCTTTTGTAGGGCATTGCCCTAAAGAAATCAGCTCTTTTTCCTGAAAAAAATACTGAGAAACCCAACATTAAAACCCACCACCCAATCACCCCTCCAAAATAAACAACCTAACTCTTAAAATAACCTAATCTACAGATTGCCCTGAAAAGGGCACTTGTTTGGGCATTGCCCTTTAAAGGGCATTCAGCTCTTTTTCTTGCCCTTAAAAGGTTATTCAGCTCTTTTAAGAAATGCCCAAACCCTAATCTAAAATGAAAACCCACCCCAAAAAAACTAAAACTAACCCATCTTTAGGTACTCACAGTTGTCGAAGTCCCGCTTGAAAGATCTTCATCCTGGCGGCTCCATCTTCATCCATTGTGGATGCGGAGTGGTCAATGCGAGGAGGTGGAGGTCGAGCGAAGGTCCAAGGCTGAGGTCCAGACGTATAGGCATGAGAGCTGCTTAAATCCTTAAAGCCAATAGGATTTCAGCAGCCCTAATTTCTATTGGCTGATTTAAATTTTTTAGCCAATAGGAATGCAATGGTACCCCCAGTATAAAAGGGGTACCTTGCATTTCAATCCTCAATGTGCGGCGGACGATCGCATGAAGAAGACCTCCACGTCAGATCGATGGACCTCCGCATGGACCTCCGCCTTGGACCTCCGCCTTGTACCTTCGCCTGGACCTCTGCCTCCACGCATCGACCGCTCTGCCTCTGCAGGGATGAAGATTGAGCCACCTAGATGAAGATGGAGCCGCCGGAATGAAGATTGTTCAAGCGGGACTTCAGCAACTGTGAGTACCTAAAGAGGGGTTAGTGTTAGGTTTTTTAAGGTTTTTTGAGGTGTTTTTTTTTTTTATTAGGTTTGGGGCATTTCTTAAAAGAGCCGAATGTTCTTTTAAGGGCAAGAAAAAGAGCTGAATTCCCTTTTAAGGGCAATGCCCATACAAATGCCCTTTTCAGGGCAATGGGTAGCTTAGTTTTTTTTAGTTAGGTTTTTTATTTTGTGGGTTTAATGGGGGGGGGGTTTGTAATGTTAGGGGTGTTTTTTTATTTTTATAAAAAGAGCTGATATCTTTAGGGCAATACCCTACAAAAGGCCCTTTTAAGGACTATTAGTAGTTTATTATAGATTAGCGTTTTTTTATTTTAGGGTGGGTTTTTTTTTTAACAGGGTATTAGAATAGGAATAATTTTTATTATTTTGGATAATTCGTTCGTTATTTTGTGCAATTTTTTTTTTTTTTTGGGGTGTTTTTTTTTTTATTTTTAGAATAGCCATTTTTTTTATTTTGAATGGGCAGCAAAAGAGCTGCATGCCCTTTTAAGGGCAATGCCCATACAAATGCCCTTTTCAGGCAATAGGTAGATTAGGTTTTACTTTATTTTTATTTTGTGGGTTTGGGGGGTGGGGGTTGGGGTGGGTTTGTAGAAAAAGAGCTGATTTCTTTAGGGCAATGCCCTACAAAAGGCTATTTTAAGGGCCTACAAAAGGCCATTTTAAGGGCCCTTGGTAGTTTATTATAGATTAGGGTTTTTTTATTTTGGGGTGTTTTTTTTTTTTAAACAGTGTATTAGAATAGGAATAATTTTTATTGTTTTGCATAATTTCATTTGTTATTTTTTGTAATGGTAGGTTTTTTATGTTTTTTATGTTTTGTAATTTTTGTGTTTTTTATTTTTTGTAATGGTAGGCTTTTTATTTTTGTATTGTTAGGTTTAGGTGTAAGGCAGCCTAAATTTTATTTCACAGGTAAGTTTGTATGTATTTTAAATTTTTTTTTTTTTTTGTTATAATTTTTTATTGAGGATTTTCAAACAGTACAGCAGATGGTAACAATCATAAATTTTACAATATGAGACACAAAAACATAAACCATACATTAATAATACACATTGAAATTAGTGATTGAAAAAGCAAGTGACATGAGCTTCTGAATCCTCCATTTTATAATAATCATAGCTTATTGAGGAGACTACTGAGCCGACCACATGCAGGTCATATGGTTATGAAATTGAAAACATTTAGGCTAGTCTGATGGAAGGTCCCTCTTGGAACCAATTTAAAGTAGAAAATTCAAAATATGTATGGGGGGGGATAGTCAGCGGACAAAAAGCCGCTCTGCGTTAAAAAAGGGGGGGGGGGGAGGGAAAGTGGGGGCGTGTCAAATAAAGTGTAAAAAATAGTAGGTAGTACATTGTAGACCGAACCAGGGTAATGAAAACGAACAGATAATATGCATAATAGCAATAATACAGACAGCCCATGACTAGGCCCCCAAACTATTGAGATAACTATTGGCTATACATAAACATAGAAAACGTTCATCTTAAGCGCAGGAAGATACATAAGAAAATATTGCAGAGCTACTGCCCAAAAAATCAAAGAGATGGTTCTAGTGGGCTATGTAGGTATTCAACTACAATCATAAACATAATATATCCAATCCTTAAGGAAATGGTGAGAGGAAAAGAATAATTTAAAAAACTACAAGGAAACAAGTAAGAGTAGTATAGATTATTAAAATCTACATAGATAAAATGAAAAATAAAAAATATTAAGCATATTGTAATATTACTTATAAGCAGGATATGATGCACGGAGTAGATCAACCTATAGCATGTTATGCGGGGTCATTTGGAATCTATACCTAAGAATATTATGGATAGGGGGATGGGCTCTGCACAGAGAGATTAACTAAAGGCAAATATAGTCCATGTCAAATATATTATATAGTTCACTGCATTTGGGGGGATGGGGCACTATGAGCCTGTATATGGCTGTACAGAGTAAAAGGCATATATTGTGCTAATATAAAAACAGCGCCGCCTGGTAAACTCAGCTCAGCATGAAGATTGTAATGCTATGTTGCCCATACAATTAGTGGTGATGATAAAGATATCATGCGAACCTAGGTTAATAATCTATGTTACAATACTAGATTAAAGGGCTAGTACATGAATAATAAAACACATTCTAACTATATATGAGTTGCTAAATACTTACATATGTATGATGCTTCAAGCTATTTGTAGTGTAAATATGCCTTATTATACCACATAATAGAAAGGCTGCAGATATGGGGAGAATCACATGTCAAAGCCACATCCTTTATACTAAATATCTCCAAAAGAGCCTAAGCGGCATGAACAAAGTATGCAGCCTATGTATTACACTTATGCTGAGGAACTAAGGACTCACAGAAGAGAGCGTACTAGAAACCCACCATGCCTATTTCAGTATGGGGCTATATCAAAACGATGGGCATATCTGTTATGAACAGTATAATGCTTAAAACCTGGGATAGTGTAGCGATAAATATCCATAGATATACTCCCTATAATGCACCAATGTCTTAACAATTATGGTGTACAGAGGATATACATAATATAGTATACTGAGAGCAATATAGCATTGGGTAGCTCTACAAATAAGTAGTACACTTTTGGTTTCTTCAGTAAGCAGGCGCAGGATATGAAAGCAGGGAGAACAAGTATTTAGTAAAAATCTCCATATGTAACTATAGAGGTATGAAGGCTATGCAAAACCATCTGTTATGAGTCTTAATATGTACTATACAGCGATACTACTCGGTCATCTGGATTATTGCTTGGAATATACAAAGTCGGCTGTAAATATGCACAGGAATATGTGAGATGACACCTAATAGATAGATACTCTAACCATGCATGTAAAGTGCTGTGCTATCTATAGTCCTAGATCTAAAGTCTAGTTATACTAGTAGTGAAAATAGCTGGGTAAAGCTGCTTGGTTAAAAAAATATGGAGATAAGGTTTAATAACATGTTTAGCTTCAGGTGCATATAAGAGTGCACCTGCTGCAAGAACTATAATTTAAGGCTGCTGCAGCAAATATGTCTCTGAATAAACATCATAACCCCATTATACAACCTGTTCCACTGTCCTAAAAACTGCAAAAAATCTATAGCTGTCATTAATATAAATTGCTTATATAGTGCCCACTATGAAAAAAAAAACAATGGCTCATTTGACAATATTAAAAGCTAGGAATACATACACAAAAAAAAAAAAAAGCAGTGAAACATAAACTAACGGCTGTGTGCAAAACATATCATATGTTAAATTTTCCTCTTATCCTTTGGAAGCAAGAGTTTTTTTGGTTTTTTTTTGCAAATACATTTTTTATTGAAGCTGAAATAAGTATTAACAAACAAGATTCACCTTTAGAACAGTATTACATCAAAGAGGGTCTTACATTGTCTATAATCTAAGTTTGATGACAAAACAGTATTGACATATAATAAGAGAGTTGCGTATATTCATATTTAAACATGGTGCTAGACAAAAGTGCAGGTGAAATGAAATAGAACTTCATTTTATATTATTTTATTGGCAAGTGATCTCCACAACACAATGGAAGACGCTTCATGGCATATCTGAGTCAGAGCTTCAGTCTGTGGAGAGTTAGTATGTGTGTTGGCCACTCTTGGGCCGACATATATAGGGGGGAAGGGGATATCAGCGGGCAAAAAGCCGCTCAGATAGAAGAGGGGGAAATGGAGGGGCGGAGCCTTCTAATCAATGCGGTGGAGCTTATAATATAATTAAGTATGGGTTGGTTTCCTCTACTGTTAAATAGATAAGTTATGCCAAGCCATGCCTTCCCAGTTAGCACAGCCCGGCAGTATCTATAGCAACTGAGAGGTGGAATTATATATTCTAGGGTGGGACGTGGGATGGATAAGACAGCTACTGGACCCTTAAAGTCTGTCTGGAAGGAGAGGGGGAGACTTAGTGAGACTGGATGGGAAGTAGACTATAAATGGGTTAGTTTAATTCCGAAGAATTACTACTAAGCAATATAGAGATAGCCAAACCCTGCTCTAGAGCCCTATAGTCAGGGCAGTACAGGTAGGACTGGTTTGAAATTAGATTAGTGAAAGATATAGGTGTAAACAAACTATATATACTATATAAGTTCCTACAGTGACAGTGTATGTAGCATTAAGCTATATCATGGAAACTTAACTCAGACTTACAGGCTTCTTGTTGGATGTGCCAGTTGGTTATAAACTCAGAAAAAATTTGCTAAATAGAAGAACACATAGCATTTAAACATATATGGTCTCAGCGAAAATATTATGAATAGGCAGCAAGTGAAATAAGGAAATATAGAGGATGCTTTACTGGGGATTCATTTAGTATTATTTATTTGCTGCTGTTGACAAGTCTAAGTTCCAGGGGTCATACAAAGATGGAATATCAAAGTAGTTGTTCTACACTACCCAGCAGTAAAGGTGGATACTAGGGCATTATATTAGTATAGGGAAAACATCTAAAAATAATTCCTTGGCTATAGAAGGGTTCCACTCCAATTTAACATACGTGTACATATTACCCTCATGTATCCGTGGTGTCACTTTAATTAACAAACAGGATGATGCAACCATACGTGTTTATAAAGCTCTCCAATATAATAGAGTTAGAAGAGCAACATAAATAGGATAGAGACAAGCTGCCAACATGTGAAGTGTTACCACATTATGACTCAGATCGTAAAACACACTTATGGAAGCTTTGATAGTCCTGATTATAACCAATAGTGCGGGAGGAATGTGAGAAGAGTCTGGCATGCAATACATAACAGTACTTAACTATAGCATATTAAATGTAACCATGAACACATTATACATCAGTCACAGAAAATTCTGCAGGCAAGAGAACCGGGAAGGATTTGGGTGTCTTCACATGAATAGCGAGGGAGGGTTTTAGAATAATCCACGCCACCACTAAGCAGTTGTCCCAAATAAATAGGTACCAGCTCACTGTTGCAGGTATAAATTATATTTTGGGGCGCTGGCAGTATAGGTTTGGGTGGGTAGATAGTAGAAATAATGACGGGCGAATGTGGGGGCAAATATAGCCCCAGCAATGTAGGAGATTCATCTGTTGCCTTAGGGAGTACCCGTGGGTTAACCCGCACCAAAGCGGTACCACAGACTTAGAGGGTTTGCTAAGACAGACTGTCCTGGGTCCCACAACCATCTCAAATATCTGCTCGGAGCTCCTGATGGGAAACCGGTGGTGTTGATGGCGCTCTGAGAAAGCGCCTCACAGATGCCGACAAAAGTTGTGTCCTTCCTACTACAGATGACAAATAACCTCCCTTGGGCAAATTGTGTAGACCGGTAGCCTTTGTTTACCTGCACAGAGTCACAGGATCTCCCGGTAGATGACTGGGTGTACAGAGCCTCTGCAGTGCTGTTTAGCTGTACACACTGCTCCGTGAGGCTAAGCTGAAGCCCCATGTCGATCTGGCTGGATGCGGTCTCCGTGAGTTGCTTCTGATGACTCAGATCTGACAAGATCGTCTGTAAGCCACTATGCAGTATTTCCAAGTCAGGGTCGGAAGTGAACCCGTCAGCAAGATTTGGTGTAGCCCCCATAGTGCTTCGCAGAGGAGGATATGTTACCAGCTCCTATGTCTCTCGAATTAGAGGCCGGCGGGGTAGCATTGCTGTCAGCTTGTCTGCCATGGCGGCCAGGTCCCTCTTCAGCTCGCCATAACAGGTTTGGAGCGAGTGTTCCATCCTAGCCTCCCATCTAGTTAGAGGTTCCATTCTGAGTCAAAATGGCGATTCGCGCCACTGCAGCTAGAAATTTGGGATCAGCTTTAGGCTTAATTTATCCGTGAGATTCACAGTTAGTTCTCTTAGTGCCTAAGCATCAGAGTAGTTTCAATGTGAATCCTGAATAACAGGTAAAGAGACCTCCTAGATAATATAAATGACACTTTTTAAAGTTATATCTGAGGAGCTCTAGAGATGCACGTCTGGTCGCTCTGCTTGTTGGCTCCGCCCCCCCTGGAAGCAAGAGTTTTAACCTACTCCCCTCAGTGGGTAAGAGTATGAAGAATACCTCTGCCGTAAAGGGATAAGCGTTCCAGACATTATCTTAGAACAAGGGCTATGTCCAAGCAAAAGTGCTATGTAGTATCTTGAGGGATCAATAATGTTAATCAGGGTCTCAAGAGCCGGGTTGCCAGTGTGAGCTATAGAGAGCGCTACTCCCGTTATGTCTAAAAGTGCATTCAGATTCATTGCGAGTTAGAGTGCCTCTGGAGTATGCTCCCCTAGACAATCAGGGATCAGACAACCCCTCGGCGGGTCGGCCTCATCTCCCCTAAAAGCCTTCAAAGTCACATCTCTCATTCTTGTTGAAACACAGATCCAAAGTAGTGTCGGGTACCTGTCTGCCAATCAATAAAGCGGATGTGCTCTCTGTCCGTTGTTCGATAGTAGATAGTGTGACTACGGGTAGCTTCATCCATGGGTGCTCAAGTGTAGGCAATCTGATCCCCGTAAGACCTGCCACTTCCCTTCTCTGAGTGAATAAAGGTAGAGGACATAGGGTTTACTGAATGATCGCTCCTCGCGGCTTGTGCCGCATGCATCTGAGAGCTAGTAGAAGTATTAGGTTCCGGTCTCTTTGGCGCTCCAGCTGAATCAACAGAGTACGTATTAATGCTTGGTCTTCCTCTCCATTAGATGTAGCCATGATGAGCCTAGTAACCCCTACGCTCAGGGGGGGGGGGATGTAGCAGCGTTTGTTGTAGGCCGCAAGCCACGGTCTAAAGTCTCTTTGTCTTGATAGCAGGCTAAATAGTAGGTGGCAAAAAACTATATAGATAGCCTGAATCCACTTGTTTTTAGCTGTCTGTAGATAGCCTCTGGTAAAAGCTATATCGTAGATATGAAGTAAAAATCAGCTATAGTTTTAAAGTTTCTTCAGGAGTTTCAGAGAAAGCTGCATATCATGGCCGTGGCTAAGACATGCCCCCAGTTTGTATGTATTTTAACTAGGTAATAACTATTTACTAACTAGTCTACCTAGTTAAAATAAATAAAAACTTACCTGTGAAATAAAAACCTAAGCTAGCTACAATATAACTATTAGTTATATTGAAGCTAACTTAGGTTTTATTTTTATTTCACAGGTATGTATTTAGTTTAAAATAGGTATTATTTAGTTAATAATTGTAACTTTAATTAAGCTATATTTTAATTATGTTAAAGTTAGGGGGTGTTAGGTTTAGGGTTACGGTTAGGGTTTAGTTTAGGGTTAGGTTTAGGGGTTAATATAGTTTAATTTAGGTTGTTGCGATGTGGGGGGGGGGCTGGTGGTTTAGGGGTTAATAGGTTTATTTAGTGGTAGTGATGTGGGAGGCCAGAGGTTTAGGGGTTAATAACTTTATTTAGCTACGGCGATGACGGGGTGCAGTGGAATAGGGGTTAATATTTTTATTATAGTGTGGGCGATGTTGGGGTGTGGGGGAAAAGGGGTTAATAACTTTAGTATACTGTAGTGGCGGCGATATTGGGAGCAGCAGATTAGGGGTTAATAGATTTATTTAGGTGGTAGCGACATCGGGAGCGGCAGATTAGGGGTTAAAAACTTTATGTAGGTGTCGGCGATGTCAGGGGCGGCAGATTAGGGTGTTTAGACTTGAGGTTTATGTTAAGGTGTGTTTTCCCCATAGACATCAATGGGGCTCCGTTACGGAACTTTTCTTTCCGAGATAGCAGGTGTTAGTTTTTTTTCTAACACTCTCTCCCTATTGATGTCTATATGGAGAGCGTCAAAGCAGCACTTGTATTTTGTGCGGTATGAAGCTCAATCCTATTTGCTGATTGGAACAGCCAATAGGATTTTAGCAGCTCTAATTCTTTTGGCTGATTGGAAGCTTTCAGCCAATAGGAATGCTAGGGACGCCATCTTGGATGACGTCACTTGCATTGAAGTTCCAGTTTATGGCGGCGACCGTATGAAGAGGAGCTCCGTGACGGATGTCTTCAGGATGGACCCGCTCCGCGCCAGATAGATGAAGATAGAAGATGCAGTCTGGATGAAGACTTCTTGCTGCATAGATGTGGGCTTCGCTGGCTGGATGAAGATGGAAGAGGCCACCCGGTTGAAGACTTCTTGCCGGCTGGATCCTTCAAAATGGATCCTTCAAGTGGGACTTCAATAACTGTAAGTGGATTGTTGGGGTTAGTGTTAGGTTTATTTAAGGTTTTTTTGGGTGGGTTTTATTTTTAGATTAGGGTCTGGGCAGGTAAAAGAGCTAAATGCCCTTTTAAGGGCAATGCCCATACAAATGCCCTTTTCAGGGCAATGGGGAGCTTAGGTTATTTTAGATGTTGGTTGGTTGGGTGGTGGTTTTTACTGTTGGGGGCTGTTCATATTTTTTTTACAGGTAAAAGAGCTGATTTCTTTGGGGCAATTCCCCAACAAAAGGCCATTTTAAGGGTCATTGGTAGTTTATTGTAGGCTGGGTTTTTTTTTATTTGGGGGGGAGTTATTTTGATAGGGCTATTAGATTAGGTGTAATTCTTTTTTATTTTTGATAATGTGTTTTTTTTTCGTATTTAAGTGTTTTTAATTTTTTGTAACAGTGTTTATTTTTTGGTAATTTAGTAAGTTTTAATAATGTTTAATAGTAGATTTAAATAATTTGAGTAGGTTTAGGGTTTTTTAATATGTAATTTAGTTAATTTAATTGGTAGTATAATTTAATTGTAGTATAATAGTTAGGGTAGGTTAATTAATAGTTTAAAATTAGTTTATTTTAATTCTCCAGGTATGTTTAAATTTATTTTAAGATAGGGATGTTGTAATTTCATTTTAAAGTTAGTGGCTTGTTAGATTTAGGGATTAATAGCTTAATTAGTTTATGGTAATGTTGAGGGCTGGTGGTTTAGGGGTTAATAGGTTTAGTTAGTGGTAGTGATGTGGGAGCCAGAGGTTTAGGGGTTAATGCATTTATTTAGGTTGCGGCGGGGTCCGGGAGCGGCGGGATAGGGGTTAATAACTTTATTTAGGTTGCGGCGGGGTCCGGGAGCGGCAGGATAGGGGTTAAACATTTTAGTATAGTGGCGGCATATAGTGACAGGGTATAAATAAAGTTGGGAAAAAGCCGAATAGACGCGAGATCGATGACTGTTAGTTAACAACAGTCCGATGCTCATCGCCCCGTACTTGGTACGTGTCTTTTTGCCATTTTTTTTATAAATATGGAGATCGTATTCAGGTCCACGGCCACAATGTTAGGCAAGCATATTGGTCCCGACGAATGCAGCATAGTTGGGGCTTTGATAAATATCCCCCTTAGCCTTTTGTTGAATCTATTTTGGTACTGCCACCTCCTAATATAAGAATCTCCTGGTTCCTGACCTTAGCCTCTTCTTCCTGCTATCTGTTTCCAGAGTCCTGATTGCTTCAACACAAGCAGCTTGTAATTTGTCCTGATTGGCACTGTCTACTCTGCTCACTTCGCTCCAGACCTCACAACAAGGTAACTTTTGGTTGTCCTTATATTATATTATGGTTGTCAACACATCCATTTTTTCTTGGAGAAATAGTAGTTACACATGCTGATAAATGGCCAGTTAAGGCCTAGATTACAAGTGGAGCATTAATTTATTGCACCCGTAAACTGTCAAACTCCTTGGTTTACGGACGTACGATAAATAACCAACCATTACAAGTGGCTGGTTATTTCTACCGCGAGCTTATGGTAGCAATTAGCGCTCAGAAAATTAATTAGACCTCTGGTTTATTTCCCAAAAAAAGTATATTCTTTTTTTTAATTAAAATTTAATATAAAAAAACTGCTAAAATCAGTTATGAGGGGTTAAAGGGACAGTCAACACCAGAATTGTTGTTGTTTAAAAAGAAAGATAATCCCTTTATTACCCATTCCCCAGTTTTGCATAACCAACACAGTTATTACATTTTACCTCTATAATTACCTTGTATCTAAGCTTCTGCTGACTGTCCCTTTATTTCAGTTCTTTTGACAGACTTGAATTTTGCCAATCAGTGCTCACTCACTTCACGTACATGAACTTAATGTATCTATATGTAACACATGAACTAATGCCCTTTAGTGGTCAAAATGCATTCAGATTAGAGGCAGTCTTCAAAGTCTAAGAAATTAGCATATGAACCTCCTAGGTTTAACTTTCAACTAAGAATACCAAGAGAACAAAACAAATTGCTTATAAAAGTAAATTAGGAAGTTGTTTAAAATTACATGCCCTGACATGCCTTGCTGAGTTCCGGGGGAGGAGTCCAGGTGTGAGGACACACGTTGCACCTGTGCTTATCTATCCACCCTACAAGCTCTTGGCGAGCTACTCCCGCCTAAACCACTAACCCTGGGTGGCTTGTCTAGCGTGAAACACACCGCTGCTGGAACTCTCCTAGTGCCAAGACATTGCACTATAACTGCACGCTGCAGCAATTGGAAGCTCCTTTTTTTTCTGGCAATTAAGTATCACTCCTAAAGCAATTGATCAGTGAGATAAACAAACAATTGAAAGGATCGAAAGTCCCCGTGCATGCTGAAAACCTACTACAACAAGCTGCCTCTTTACCTGCCTGCTCTTACACCCGCTGAGAGACACCTTGTCCCTGCTTATCAGGCTCTGCCCTCTTGCACAGATTGAGCCGTTCCCTGGGAATTCCTCAGGTGGATCCAAGTGACCTGGACTAAGGCAGGAGGGGGCTCCTGAGACACGGCGGGACTGGGCGCTCTTACCTGATAGCCACTGTGACACGATCCTGGCGTTTACCGGCTTCTTCTTTTTTACCTGCCGCAGACGAACCCCGGGCTGTATATCCCTGGAAGGGCTTTGTTTCCATCTCGGCTCCGGTAGCCTACTCTTATGAAAGGGGGAGAGCCTAGCGATCCCTAGTGCCTGACAGGCTGTGCTTGCTGTCCTTCTGTGTGACCCCTCCCACCGATGCTGCGAGAGGGGTAAGGACTGGACTAAGGCAGGAGGGGGCTCCTGAGACACGGCGGGACTGGGCGCTCTTACCTGATAGCCACTGTGACACGATCCTGGCGTTTACCGGCTTCTTCTTTTTTACCTGCCGCAGACGAACCCCGGGCTGTATATCCCTGGAAGGGCTTTTGTTTCCATCTCGGCTCCGGTAGCCTACTCCTATGAGAGCCTAGCGATCCCTAGTGCCTGACAGGCTGTGCTTGCTGTCCTTCTGTGTGACCCCTCCCACCGATGCTGCGAGAGGGGTAAGGACTGTTGGTGCCTGCTTGGGCCCCGCTTTGCCTGATCGACGCTCCCCACAACACATACCACAGAGAGCCTCAAACATAATATCAAGGAGGTTATTATTGTCACACAGCCTGAGGGACGTTCCCCCCTCCACCGGTGTTGCGCAGGGGGGACAGCTTGCTAAGAAGATCCTGATCTTATTACGAACTATCTGCAGCTCAGAGTTGGAACTGGTAAAGTAGCTAATTAACCTGCTGCTATTTTCATTATCTTTTTCCCAAAATTCATTGGCCTTTTTTTTGTATGGACAAAAATTTGATCTGCACAATACTGGTTATTTTTTTTTTCTGTATTTTCTTTTTCTCCTATACTTCTTATAGCAATACAAGCTTAAAAGTAATTTTCAAAAGTAATTCTAAGTCTGGTAAATACAGAGGGAACATAAAAAATATAAAAGAAACAATCACATACTAATAATTATCTATTATATATTGTTATATATTTTGCTGTATCCCCTGAGTACAAATTCATGTTTTAAATCATATAGTATGGTTAACACAAAAGGTCTCCAATACAACTAGGGTTAATTATAAAGGCTAGATACGTCTAGCTGTATAAACTGTGTTTTTTTCCTTTAACACACTACGGTTCTAGTGTAAAAGGGCAAGGAGCTGTGTTCTGCCTGTATGAATAAATTGTAAGTTACTAGGAGGTGAAGTAAGAGATAGAAATCACAAGCTAAATCTTTTAGAACTAAGGTCTCACACTAATATAATTCTTGATATTGCTAGAATAATAATTGTTAGGACTGTATTTGGTACTCCCTGTAAGGGCAAGTTTTTCAAAATAAGGTGGTTGTAGCCCTATTATCAAAAAGCATTAACTATGTAAATATTTTTTTTTTCTTTCGATTCTTTTTTCTTTTTCTTTTTTGGAATCGTATGTCAGGGTAAATACCGACACTATACAAAGTTATAAACTCCAGGACTGTATCTTGTACCTCTTTAGGGTAAAGAAAACAGTCTCCAAGAAGATGGTTTTGGTTTTATTTCTGAAACTATCAATGTTGTAAATGATCATAGATTGCTGAAATAATGGCCCTGTTTATATAAATATTACTGGAAAGCAATATAACTTGAATATACTTATTCTTTATAGACAGTGGCCCCTGGTTATCTCTCACTCTTGAAAGGGTCATTAAGACTTAATTTAGCTAAAGAGGTAAAAGTTTCAAATTAAGGATAAAGAATATACAACAGCGGTAACTGCAGATATTGATTTTTATTCCATACTGTTCTATTCTATTCTACCTGCCCGTACACTAATTCACCTTCACACGATTGTAGATGTTTCACATCCCACCCACTCTCACACCCTACACTTTTCCCCCCTATTCCCCATAAAAAGGGAAGAGGAATAGAATCACAGAGAAAAAAAAAGGGAAGAAAGGGGACTAAATTTTTTTTTCTCCCCCCCCCCCTTTTTTTTTTTTTTTTTTTTTTTTTTTTTTATCTTTCTCTCTTCACATTCACTGATATATTTTGCACTGTTTTTGGAACACAATCACATGGATAAATTTATACATCCCCACTCTAAAAACACACCTCCCCCAATGGCGGCTAAATCAAGAGATAAACGGAACAAGGCTCCCGTAGACCCTACTGCTGAATCACTATCACACATAAGTCACACTCAAACATTATCTGAACCTATAGATATCCAATCTTTAGTCCAAAGAATATCAGAAGCTCTCTCACCTAAATTCGAAATCTTAAGAAAAGAGATTAAATCAGATATAACCCATCTAACATCAGAAGTTAGACAATTTGCAAGTAGGCTTACGGAGACAGAACAGAGGATATCTGACCTCGAGGATAATGTGATAGAGTACAATGCTAAAACTGAAACCTCAAGTAATACCCTCTTAAAATTACAAAATAAAATCGTAGACCTAGAGAACCGGGCACTTAGAAACAATCTCAGAATAATAGGTGTCCCCGAGGACAGACAATATGAAGACCTATTCAAACTACTTACGGTAACACTCCCACAGCTCTTAAAGATTACAGATAACTTTCCTAAAACATTTATTGAAAGAGTACATAGAATTGGCCCTCCTTATTCTTCAAAAAATGCTAGACCTAGGCCAATTATTGTCAAATTTCTAAATTACCAAGACAAGCTTACATTTCTGCAATCTTACCATAAATGTCAGCCCCTATTCCTAGCGGAAGCTAAAATCTTACTCTTTCAAGATTATTCAATGGAGACAGTTAATAAAAGACGAGAAATTACTCCAATGTGCACAAAGTTTATCCAGCAGGGAATAAGGGCTAACATCTTGTACCCTGCTAAACTATACGTAGAAAATCAACCAATTGTTTTTGACACCCCAGCGGAAGCTGGAAAATTTTATGCTGAAAAATTTGCCCCAGATTAATAGATCATAACTTATAGGGATACCACAGTGAATTTAATTTTTTGCTGAATATAAATATGGACTCTTCCAAGAAGGGTAATGAAAGACTCGAAGGGCTCAGGTCTCTCAAACACGGTCCCTCCCTCCCTCTAACCTCCCCTTTCCCCCCCCTTTTTTTTTTTTTAACAAATAATGAACATGCCAAGTAGAATTACGGTCACTTCATGGAATATAGGTGGCCTCACGTCCCCCATTAAAAGAAAAACCATATTAACTTACTTGAAGAGAATTAATACCCCTATTGCATTTCTGCAAGAAACACACTTGAAAACTGAAGAGGTTCTCAAGCTTAAATCTACATGGGTCCAAGAGGTTTTCTTCTCTCCAAGTATCAGGAGGAAAGGGGGGGTCGCTATCCTAGTAAGCAAAAATACTAAGCACCAGGTAATACAAACAGAAAATGATACCGAAGGGAGATACATAATTTTAAAAATTAAAATTGATAACACGCTATACACACTTTGTAACATTTATGCCCCAAATGTTTTTAATGTACCCTTTTGGGAAGTAGTACAAAACAGGCTCATGACATGTGCTGAGGGATATTTGATATTGGGCGGAGACTTCAACATGACCCCTAAATGCCCGTTGGATAGGTTAAGACAGGATCGCACGCTAAAAAGAACCAAAAGAGATAAATTAGAATCAAAACTTTTCTCTAGAATAATGCTAAATTTAAAAGTTCGTTATATATGGAGACTCCAAAATCCTAATTCTCGTGAGTACACATGCCTCTCAAAGGCACATACGTCTCTCTCAAGTATAGATCTCCTCTTACTGGATGAGAGGTTATGTAAGTCACAGGTGCGGGCTCAAATACTTCCCATAGTTATCTCCGATCATGCCCCAATTTGTTTAGATCTTCAACTATATAATCGTGGGCAAACAAATAGACGATTTTTTTCCCAACATTCCTTGCCACAGATCTTAAATTTAAAAACTGGTTAGAAGCTAAATTTAAAGACTATGCTTTCTTGAACCGTGACTAAATCTCATGCCCTCTATTATTCTGGGAGACGGCTAAAGCAGTATTAAGAGGGGAAATCATAGCATATAACGTAAATAGAACTAAAAAACTTAAGCAAAGAGAGGGGGAGTGGCGCGAGCAGTTTCTAATGCATATAATTTCCATTTAATTCTAAATTCTCCACAGAGCTGGGCTAAATACACCTCAGCTTTACAAAATAGAGACTCCTTCTTGCTTTACAAAACAACACAGAATGATGCCAGGATCCAGTCAAAGTTATATTTGGCAATAAAACGGGTAAATTACTAGCTAAACTTCTTAAAATTGAAAGGGGATCTCAATTGATAGATTATATAAATACGGGAGCTCAGACAGTCAATACGACTGAAGAACTTATACAATTATTCTTTAAATATTATTCTGATTTATATTCTTTTAGAAAGTCTAATACACAGGCACGTGATCAATTCTGGAACGAAATCACTTTCCCCACATTACACTATGAGAACCTACAGGACTTATATGCCCCAATTACTGAAATAGAAGTATCTAAAGCAATTTTAAAATTGCCACACAATAAAGCCCCAGGCCCAGATGCATTACCGAATGAATTTTACCAAGCTCTAAATAATATCATTACACCATATTTAACCACTCTATTTAATTCTTTATATATAGAAGGAAAGGATCCAACTCGTGGTTTTTCTGCATCTTACACTACTCTGATACTGAAGCCTGGGAAGGACCCAACAAAAGAGGAATTATATAGACCCATCGCATTACTCAATACCGACTATAAAATCTTAACCTCAATATTAGCTCACAGACTCCAAATCATACTGCCTCCTATTATCCATACAGATCAAGTTGGGTTCATACAGAACAGAAACTCTGCCTCAAAAATACGTGAACTCTTCCTTCTTATCGACTATTTTAGAGAGTTAGGCCCTCAAGAGTGGGGGGGGAGGGAGAGGACACCCCTGATAAGGCAATAATATCAATAGATGCCCAAAAAGCTTTTGACTCAGTCCACCATGATCATCTCATTTATACCTTAAATAACTTCGGACTAAAAGAAAACTTCACTAAGTTTGTTAGCAATCTTTACCGAAATGCTACTACAAAATTAATGGTGAATGGAAACATATCACAGGACATAGACATAGAATTACAACGTGGTACTAGACAGGGGTGCCCTCTGTCCCCCCTCCTCTTCGATCTTGCTATAGAGCCTCTTGCCATCTATATAAGACATCAAATTGATGGGATAAGGGTGGGCAGGAAAGAGTCTAAAATTGCTTTATATGCAGATGATGTTCTTATTTATATGACCAATACAAGATTAAATGTATCTAAACTTTTAAATATAGTACAACAATTTGGGTCCTTCTCAGGCTATCAGGTTAATAATACAAAATCTGAACTATTCTGGATCACTCAGACAAAAGATTCATTAGTAGAAATTCCTTTCCATATAGCTCACAATTCTTTCCGATATCTAGGAATTAACATCTCTTACGACCTAGATACTTGGTACTCACTTAATTTCACTCCAATAATAAATAAAATTAAAGAATCCCTTAAAAATTGGCAAAATTTCCCGTTATCTTTATCAGGACGAATAGCCGCCTATAAAATGATGCTCTTACCTAAACTTTTATACATGATACAGAATATTCCTCTTTTTATTAAGCGGAAAGATATAGATCTTCTTAATTCTACCCTTAGATCATTTATATGGCAGAATAGAAAGCCCAGAATCTCTCTTCAAAAATGATCTCTCCCACTGAAGTATGGGGGGCTTGCGCTCCCAGATATATGAGCATATAATCAAGCTTTTCTAGCTCGTACGGTCATGGACTGGGTACATTTAAAGAATTATGTAACAGATAATGATCTGGAAAAAAACATAACTTATCCTCTAAAATTAACAGCACTGATACATAATGATCCCAATCAGATTCCGAATCAAATCAAGAAGTTAAAATCTATTTATAACCCTATTTTGGCATGGAAAAAGATCTGTGCTATACTAGAGGTAGAGTATCATGTTTCCCGATATATTCCGTTTCTGGGTAACCCACAGTTCGGAGATGGTATACAGGAAGGAGTATTCAGGAAATGGAAAATACTAGGCCTTAGCAATATATATCAGATTCTGGATTTTGAAAGAAGATGTGTTAAATCATTTGAAACTTTGAGATTAGAATTCAATATACCAAACAAAATTTTTTTTGCTTATCTCCAGGCAAGACACTATGCTTTAAAACTCATTTACAAATATGGATGGAACTGGTCTCTGGATAGTGTTGTAAATTGGCTTGCTGTTGCCAAACTGAGACGCATGTCAATTGCATTTGGTTACCAATTGCTGGTATCAGTAAAGGGAGCAAAAAATATTGAGACAACCCAGAATAAGTGGAGTGCATTGATCAAATAATCTTTAGATCCTCCATTGTTCCACCAATCAATACTAGAAGCTGCTCGTACCACTCTCTCCGCTTCTTGGAGGGAATCTCATCTGAAACTGTTATACATGACCTACTTTACTCCTGAAAAAGGATATAGATGTGGGAGTAGCAGCTTTAAGTCATGCCCAAAATGCTCACTTCTGATGGCAGACCTCCAGCACATGTCATGGGCCTGCCCAAAAATCAGGAATTTCTGGTTAAAGATTCAATTTTGGTTAAATAAGATAATAGCTCCTTCCCGTATAATATTATCTTTAGAAATAATAGTTTTTCTGTTTCATTTAAATGAGGAAAACATAAAGAAAATTATCAACATGACTATCCTGGCAGCAAGATATCTCATTTTTAGTAAATGAAAACAGACAATAATTCCTAGCATAACAGAAACTAAGAACTATTTAAAAAAGCAATACATATTGGAACAAATAGACACAGACCCAAATAATGACCGAGATATCAGAAAACTATTCTTGAAATGGTCACCATTTATTAAAAATTTACCACCTAGTGAAGTTGACTTTTTGATATATCCCTTCAGGAATTCAGAACTGGTAACTCTTGGCACGTGGTAGTAACAATTAAATAAAAAAAAATTATTTTTTTTTCTTCTCATTTTTTCAAGATATTAGAGGGTTTGGAGTAGGAACAGAGGGGGGGGGGGAATGGAGGAAGGAAGAGGGAAGAGGAGGAAAACTAGGAAAAAAAATCCTATTTCAGAATACGTAAAGTATAATTTATTGCTGTTTTATTTTTTCTGTTATATGTTAAGAATTAAATATGTTAAGATTGTACAGCTCATTATGTATTTCTAAACTCCTCATAATACTTGTATATACTTGAAAGTATTTTGTTCAACGACATTGTATTCTGGAAAGGAATTAAATAAAATATTTAAAAAAAAAAATTACATGCCCTATTTAAATCATTAAAAAAAAATTCTACTTGACTGTCCCTTTAAAAATGGCGGGTGTCGGGTGTGCCTTTACATAGTGGTCTATGGGAACTGTATGTTCCCTGTTAATATAAATGTATATGAATATACACATATATATTTATATGTTACTATGTTTATATAGACATATTAACACATAAATATATATAAATAATATTTGCATACATATATATTTATAATCTACTCACAGCATGAGAACGAGGCTCCTATTGAAGCCTATGGTAGCACACTCTCGTGAGTGCAAAGCTTCAGTGAGATGCACACGTGAGGTCGCATTCACATTGCATTGCAAATGTGGGCTGGTATTCCTAAGTGGAGCACAAATATCACTTCTGCAAAAGGTATATATTGTGCTCCTGTTGTAATCCAGCTGAACTGGGTTTTTGCTGCATTTGATTGCAGGGTGTTTTGGGTATTAGCAGTTTCCTTTTTGCTGCTGTGATTTTTGGATTTCAGACCTGGGGGCGATTTTTTCTATGTCTGTCCGACATGATACGCTGTAGCGTATCATGTCTGATAGACATCACTGAATGCCGACAGCGTTTAACTTGTGCAATGCCGCCCCTGCAAATTCGCAGCCAACCCAGCCACTAGCAGGGGGTGTCAATCAATCTGATCGTATCTGATCTGGTTGATTGTTGTCCGCCACCCAGAGGCGGCGGACCAGTTAAGAAACATCGGTCTTAAGTCTGCTGCTTTATAACTTCTGTTTCCGGAAAGCCTGAAAGGCTCACATGGAAACAGGGGCATCAGGGGCCATTCGGCCCTTGATAAATCGCCCCCCTGGGCTGCTTTACTGGATTCTACCTTTAACCTTTTGCCTTTTTGTTTGTTTGCTGGTTGTATTGCTTTACTGTTAATGACCTTGGATTGGTTCTTACTATTCTTTTGTCCAGCCCTTGCCTGGTTATACACTTTTGCACTTGGCTTTACTATCTGTACATCTGGAATCTTCAAAACAAACCTACATTAATGTCCAAGCACGCAGAAATGGAGCCCACAAAAGTATCAGAGGCCCTATATAAGTGATGTCAACAAATGGCCATTATTATGCATGACCACAATATGCATAACCATCAGATATATCTTTACCAAAGTCTGGAGAGTTTTGAAATATAACCATAGGTTCAGACTCCTGTTATTGCATCCTCTGCAGCACACCCATCCAGTAATTTGGATTTTTTTCAAGCTAAACCCAACATACAGCTAGCAAATCACTTCACATGTAACAGCAGTACTCATAAAAAATTCCGGGGACCCACGGCAGGAGGAAGGAGATACTATGAATGATTCAGGGTCATACAGGATGTCACAGGTAAATGCGGTATCACTCATTACCTTTTTTAGACCAGGTTAGTGACAGTTGCACTTATGATATATAAGTGTGTGGGAGGATCCATGATTTCCAGACATGAAACATTTAAAAATGTATTTTAATATATAGAAACAAGATGGTGTATGTGGTGTATTTGCTGTATTTGATCAGCATTCTAAATTAAAAGATTATCTTTCACTTGCTTATCCCTCTCTCTCTTTCTTTTTGACAAAAAAAATATCATATATATATTGAAATATCTATTATAAAATAAATAGAATATTTTCTTTTTTGGGAAGAACATTAGAAAATATTCAAAACTACCTTTCCGGCAAGTGCAGTTGGTCTAACACGCTGTCGGGTTAGTGTGGGAGTGTTACTTTTTTTCAGTTTGCACGCTCCATTGAAGTCTATGGGGAGAGGAAGTTTGCATGGTCAAAATATCCAAAGTCCTTAAGTTAGCACGTGTTGGCTTTATCACAAACATTTTATTTTCAACTTGTAATACGACCGCTAATCCCGTGCACATTAAAAATTTACTTTACTTCTGGCAGTGTTTGTGCGCAAGTGAAATCACTAAATAGCTCACCAATTGTAAATGAAGCCCCGGATTAATGCCTATGTGAGGAGGGGCTAATGACCTCACGCTAGGCATTAGGGGTGTGGTCACGTGAGCCGTTGCTCACTTGATGTTTGGCCGAGCAGGAATGAAGACCTGCGAAGTGAAGAGGTGAAATTTTTAATTACCATGGTGGAGTTTCAGAAGATCCTGTCGACGGTCCAGGAGCTGCTGTCGTCAAAAGGTGAAGAATGGATCCGGAAGCAGCTGGCGGTCAAAGAGGATACAGGAACCGGAGGAGTCGTCACGGCAGGCGGTGAGGCATCCAGACCAGCGCGAAGATCCCGTCCACCAGAGAGGTTAAGTCCATCGACCGGGAGAAGACAGGAATCCGGGAGCCATAGAGGAAAGCCGGTGAGGAGCGGGTCAGCGGTCGGCGTCGGCGAGGAAGAGAGGAGCTGCAGGAAATCAGACAGGACCAGGAACCATCAGCAGAACGGACGTGACGCGGTTTCTTCATGGAGAAGCTGCAGCAGGTACGTCTTCTTCTTTTTCAGGAGCAGTCTTCGTGCGTAGCGATGAAGCGGATTCAGAAGAAGCGAAGATGGTGGCAGGTGAGGAAGAATCTTGCGAGGCTGTGGATGTAAGTATTTTGGCACCAAAAAAAGGGATAACGGCAGCAGGCCTAAGGAGAGCACCACATCAGGATTTGATTACGGCCAATAGGCCTTTAGATTTAATAGGCTCAAATAACGCAGGGCAATTGGAAGTGAGTACGATGAGAGCACCACATCAGGATTTGATTACGGCCGCTAGACCTTTAGATTTAGTAGGCCCAAATAACGCAGGGCAATTGGAAGTGATTACGGCATCTAGGCCTGAGGTAAATACATGCCGGGTAAATGAATTTATTCATGGGGTGAGAGATGTTATATCAAAGTCGGGCAATGAAGATATTTTAAACGACAGGGGTCAGGATCAGTTTACGGCTAAGGAGCCTTATATACTGCAAAAAGAATGTTATGAGGGACATTTTAGTCAGGAAATGCAGGTGCATTCTGCAACGGCCACTGAGCCTAGAACATCAAGTGCAGATTCGTTAAATGCTCCAACAGGTAGAAAAGCATTGGAAAAAAGGAAGCATTGCTTTCAGGTTCAGGAGAAAAAAACGCGGAGAGGGATGTTAGGTCAGAGAGTTTTAAAAATTGGGAAAGTGCCAGTGTAGGTGATAGTAGCAGAGAGAGGTTTTTGAGGGAAAATAATGGTAATGATAGAGCAAGTAAGATTGTAAATAGGGAGGCTGCCTCTAGGCAGGTTAACATTTCTTTTTCCTCAGATTCTGTGCATTCTACATTTATGACACCCGGCCGTAGCAGTGATACGTTTCCTTCTAGAACACAGGAGGAAGCAGATTCATTATGGATTGATGAACAGTACAGTGACTTCGGGGAAGAGGAAGAGCAAGCAGCTTTGCCAGGACCAGCAGCGACGGAACAGGTAAACAGTTTAGAAATTTTATCACAGTTAATCAGAGCACTAGTTCCAGACAATGATAATTCTAAAGGTAACAGGTTGAGTAATTTCTCAGGGGAGAATCCTAGGGTTAGAAATGATAGTGCAAGTGATTTTCTTAGCAGGGGCTCTTTTGATAGGGGTGTTAGCTATTATGATAGAGGGTTAGCTAACAAGGAATACACATCCTCTCAGCCTCAGGTAGTCCAAAGTGGAAGAAAGAGACAGGAGAAAAGTTCCAGGAGTCCAGTGTCACGGCGGCGGGAGAGATCCCGTTCGCCTATTACGTTCAGACAAAATAAAGAAATAGGTGATTCTTCTCTATGGGGATCCCTGGATAAGCAGTCAAGGGAGAGAGGGAGACCCAGAAGGTCTAGGACTCCGGTAAAAAAGAGACAAAATGAAAGAGAAAAACAGAGAAAAGGTAGTGAATCAGCGCGTCAGGAAGCAAGGAGGGAGATGGTCATTACAAGGGAGAATCCTGTAATGTCTAATACTGCAGGTGAGAGTACAAGTGCAAATGTGCATCATGATGTGAATGCCTCTGATGTAAGGTGTGAGTTGATGTTAAAGGGCTTGAAAGAATTAGTTTCTCAATTGGAAAATAGTGGACCGGTGAGTGCCGATGGCACTTCAGGCCCTGTAGGTGTTTGGGTTCCGCAAATTGCGCCCTCGGGAGGTGGTCCTCCAGAGCAGGCTGCTTCGGTAATTCTAAGTAGTGCAAGTATGGTGGGGCAATCAAAAGTATCTGATCAGGCTTTTAGACGCCCTTGCTTATGTTCTGTGGGGCCTCTGGGTATTCATTTATCTTTATAGATAAAAGAAAAAGATTTGGAGGAGAGAGTTTATTGAAATTGTCTCATTGCTTCCGGTGGATCAGGTTTTTGACATTAAAGATGATGTAAGGAGTGAGTCTGTTAAAAAAAGAGGAGGAGGAGCGTAAAAGGAAATTTAGGAAATTGCCAAAAACTCTATCTAAATCGTCACCTGCGTTTTGTATTTTGGCAAGTGTAATTGGGGAAAAAAGCCCAGAGCTTTGTTCTTCCCTCTTTTGTTATCTCAATTAAATAGCCAGTGCTTGTCGTACTTATGGTGGCCTTGCGTGGTGGAAGTATGACGAGCAGTTCCGTCAATGTCTTGCGGTTCGATCGGAAATGAGATGGGACGATAGGGATATGGGCATATGGCTGGAGCTTATGACTCCTTTAAGGTCTCAGTCCTTTCGTGGTTCGGGAGGAGGAAGCAATGCTTCCTCATCATCATCAGCAGCAGTGGCCCTCAGAAAAGGGCTTTGCTTCCAATTTAACGAAGGAGCATGTAAATTTGGGACAGCTTGTAAATACAAGCATGAATGTTCCTTTTGTGGAGGAATCCACTCAAGTGCAAAATGCTTTAAGAAAGGTAAATCTTTCACAAAGGGAGAAAGTACTATTCAAAGCCAAGACGCCAGTGAATGTCGAAAGGATGGTGCCGTGGTTAGAATTGTACGGTAGGAAGAAAGCTAAAAAATTAGATGCGAGCACTTTATTGAAGGGTTTTTCAGTTGGTTTTTATATCCCCTTTTCAGAGGGGATTGACTCAGTTTTTGCTGGTAATTTGAAGTCGGCATTGGATTTTCTGGAAGTGGTGATGGCTAAGATTCAGAAAGAAATTTCTCTGGGCAGGATGGTGGGTCCTTTTGAGGCCCCTCCATTTAAGAACTTGCGAGTTTCCCCCTTGGGAGTGGTTCCCAAGAAGGTTCCAAATCAATTTAGATTGATTCATCATTTGTCCTTCCTGAAAGGTTTTTCAGTAAATGATGGTATTGATCCGGAGTTATCTGCAGTCAGATATGCTTCTTTTGATAAGGCTTTAGATTTTGTTCGGGAGGCGGGTCCTAAAGCCTTGTTGGCGAAGGTGGACATTGAATCGGCATTTAGGCTGTTACCTGTTCACCCATCTTGTCATCATTTTTTTTATTATGTTTTGTTGGCGGATCCTATTTTGTGGGCCTATGCTTACCAATGGGCTGTTCTATTTCCTGTTCTTACTTTGAGAAATTTAGTTGTTTTTTAGAATGGGTGGTAAAACAGATTTCTGGTTTGTCATCAGTTACTCATTATTTGGATGATTTTTTGTTTGTGGGCCCTGAAGGTATCCAGTCATGCCAAGTTCTGATGGATTATTTTATGCTGATATCTAGGGATTTTGGGATCCCTGTTGCTAGTGAAAAAACTGAACGTCCTTCTCATGTGATTAATATCCTGGGAATTTGTATTGACGCTGTTTCCATGGAATTCAGACTTCCTGCGGAAAAGATTAGTGATCTCGTATCCTCAATTAACTTGGCCCTTGCAAGAAAGAAGCTTTCTTTGAGAGAAATTCAGTCACTAGTGGGTAAACTGAATTTTGCGTGTTAAATCATTCCGGTTGGTAGGACTTTTTGCAGAAGGTTATCTTTAGCAACTGTGGGAGTTAAAATTCCCCATTTTCGGATTCGTTTATCGACTCAGGTAAAGGAAGATTTGAAAGTTTGGAAAGCTTTCTTAAAGGATTTTAATGGTAAATCTTTAATTCAAACTACGGAGATTTTGTGTAGTGAACTTCATTTATTCACTGATACTTCGTGGGCTCATGGTTTTGGAGCCCTATTTGGGAGCAAATTGTGTGCTGGTGCGTGGCCTGAATACTGGGCGGAGGCAGGTTTAACAAAAAACCTGGTATTTCTGGAATTATTTCCGCTAGTGGTAGCTTTAAAAATTTGGGGTGTCGAATTTGAGAATAGAAAGGTGGTCTTTCATTCTGATAATATGGGGGTTGTTTTTGCAATCAACCGCTTATCATCCAGTTCGAAACCAGTGATTGGGTTGCTTAGGATGTTTGTTTTTGAATGTATGAAGCATAATGTCTATTTTAGAGCTATTCATGTTCCTGGAAAAGAGAATGTGGGGGCTGACGCTCTTTCTCGTTTTCAGTGGCGGAGATTCCGGGATGCAGTGCCAGATGCAGAAGAAATCGGTTCCCTTTGCCCGGAGGAGATGTGGCATTTGAACTTCCTAGATTGTTGAGATCAGTGAGGGGAGCCTTAGCTCCTAGTACTTGGAAAGCGTACTTACCTTTGTGGCTTCAATGGTTGAATAATTTATCTGTTTTTGAAGGGGACAAAGAGGAATTCCTCTTATTAGATTGGATTGAAAAATGGAGAGAGAAGGTTGTTTCTAAATTGGTGGTGCAGAGGAACATGGCGGCTTTATCCTTTTTGTTTAACCTGTTGGGTTGGGTCGATCTGTCCAAAACATTTTCTGTGAGAATGGCAGTTAGGAGTCTAATTAGGGGTAAAGTCTCAGTTGATAATAGAAGACCTTTGGTCTTTGCAGTGGTTGTCAGGGTGGTTGAAGTGTTGCCCTTTATTTGTTTTTGCAATTTGAAGTTTTGTTATTCAGAGTGGCATTCTTACTCGCATTTTTTGGTGCTTTTAGGATTTCAGAATTAGTATCTGCTAACAGGTGGAATTGCGGGGGTTTGAGTTATAAAGATGTAGTATTGAACCCGCATGAAGTTTTAATTTGGTTAAAGAAGTCTAAAACTGATCAAATGGGTAAAGGATGTTGGATTTGTTTGAAAGAAATTGGGGGTTTGTGCTGCCCGGTCAAGGCAGTTAGGGAATTTTTTACTGTTAGAAAATATATTGATGGTATTCCGTTATTGGTGCACGAAGATGGCACCTTTCTATCTCGTTTCCAATTTGAATCAGTCTTAAAGAAAGCATTACAAAGGATTGGTTTGAATAGTAGTGAATTTGGCTGTCATTCATTTAGAATTGGGGCAGCGACTGAAGCTAGTATTTCTGGATTGAATGTTGGTACAGTTAAAAAGATTGGGAGATGGAGGTCTGAATGTTTTAGGTTATATGTGAGACCTGAGCTTGTTAATAAGTTATAAGTTATAGTTTTTTATTTCGGCAGGTCCCATTCATTGTTGGATCGTGGGACATTCTTACATATACTGGGCAAGGAAAGAGGCAGCAATAAGAGAATCAGGGCTGCAACTTAGCTGTTCATCTGGAGAAATATTAATCAAATGGTTCGGGATTAGGGGTATGAAGTGGGACCAGTTACTATTTAAAGTGATTAGTTGGGCTAGATTTTTTCACCCACCTGAAATTTTAATCATTCATGCAGGGGGTAATTATTTGGGGTTTATGGCACAGAAATACTTTATAGATATGATTAAAAGGGATATTGTTAGGTTAAAGGAATTATTACCTGAGATAATGATTATTTGGTCCGATATTGAGTGTAGATTAGCGTGGAGGTCTGCTTGGGATGTTAAAAGATTGGACTCATCACAAGCTTTGTAGCAAAATTGGGTGGTTTCGGCATCAGGCATGTGGATTTTGAAGGAGAGTCTGGAAGCTGTTTCTTGGTGGTGTTCATCTTAACAAAATCGGTTTGCATCTTTTTAATTTCAACTTGAGCAAAGGGGTTAAAAAGGCCTTAGCCCTGTGGGTTGGTGCTCGAAAGTCTTTTCAAGCAGTGGCGGGGTGCTAGCCGCTAAGTTATTTTTAATTATTCTGGGTACCTCCTCAGGTATGGGGAGAGGTTAAGGATGTGGGCGTGCCTGGCCGAGCGCCAGTGGAAGCCACGTGATTTTATTTGGCAAGCACCTTTTAATGTTATTGTTGTTTAATAAAGTTTATCAATTATTTTAAATAATAAACGCGGGCTGCGGCCTTTTTCCCCCATTTTCTGTGTTGTGTCTTTATTTATAATAATACTGCCTAGATGTGTGGTCAATGAAGCCCCGGATTAATGCCTATGTGAGGAGGGGCTAATGACCTCACGCTAGGCATTAGTGGCGTGGTCACGTGAGCCGTTGCTCACTTGATGTTTGGTCGAGCAGGAGTGAAGACCTGCGAAGTGAAGCGCCCTCCCTCCCTCCCTGGATTTGGTAAGTGGTTGTTGCAGCTAAAGTGGGGTGCTAGCCGCTAAGTTATATTTAATTATTCTGGGTACCTCCTCAGGTATGGGGAGAGGTTAAGGATGTGGGCGTGTCTGGCCGAGCACCAGTGGAAGGCACGTGATTTTATTTGGCAAGCACCTTTTAATGTTATTTTTGTTTAATAAAGTTTATCAATTATTTTAAATAATAAACTCGGGCTGCAGCCTTTTCCCCCCATTTTCTGTGTTGTGTCTTTATTTATAATAATACTGCCTAGATGTGTGGTCATCTGGCCTATAGTTGTGGTGTTACTAGCATTAAAAACACATGCTGTAATGACCTATAGACTAGAGCATGTATTCTTTCATTAGTATGCCCTTTTGAAAAGCTGTGGACAAAATGAAAAGTATTCCTTTTAATATAATTTTTCTATTGTGATATTTATAAAATGCCTAAAAGCTTTAACATTTGTATACAGTCTACATAGGACAGGCAATTGAACACTGAAATTAGAAAAAGCTTTTTTTCCCAACTACTTACAAATGAGATATCTGAAAGAAAACATTTTGATGATTTATCTATCTCTTTAAACAATAAAAATGTTCATGCAGACTGCCCCTTTAAATCAATACAAGTAGTCTAAAGATCAGATGTTTCTCAATGTTCCCATTGAACTGTCAATCTCTTTTTCCATGATGAATCATATAAGATTTATATTCATAGAAGAATACCTCCCCCAGTTTAGGGTTTATTACAATCTGTTAGACAAATCCTATAAATTGTTTTCAAATTCAAAGAATTACAGGTGGTGGTTAAAGTTAGTGCACGCATGAAATAGCAATATTGTGCTGCTTTAATTTGCGCTTGTATTAAAAGTTGGAATTTTGGGTTATTATTATTATTATTGGTTATTTGTAGAGCGCCAACAGATTCCGCAGTGCTATAAACCTATAAACATAGGCAGAATGCAAGGAAACATTTATTGGGATCAGACGGGTAGAGGGCCCTGCCAAGAGTCGCACTGTTGTAGTCAGCTCTTAAGAAGGTGATCTACAAGCAGCATGGCACTTAGGCTTACATGCTAAGGGGGTTCAGGGGGATAGCAATGGAGGAGAGGAAACGGTATAAAAAAAAGGTTAGTGTAGGTTGTATGCATCCCTGAACAGTAGAGTCTTTAGGTAACGCTTGAAGTTTTCAAAACTAGGAAAGAGTCTTGTGGAGTGAGGCAGAGAGTTCCACCAGATCAGAGCCAGTCTGGAGAAGTCCTGTAAGTGGGAGTGTGAGGAGGTAACAAGAGAGGACGAGAGTAGGAGGTCATGAGCAGAGTGTAGGGGACAGGAGGGAGAGTATCTGGAGACAAGGTCAGAGATATAGGGGGGAGCAGCGCAGTTGAGGGCTTTGTATGTCAGAGTGAGAATTTTGTGTTTAATTCTGGAGGAATGAGGAAGCTAGTGAAGGGATTGGCAGAGAGGTGCAGCAGATGGAGAGCGATGTGTAAGGAAGATGAGCCTGACAGAGAAATCAATTATGGATTATAAGGGAGCTAGGTGGCAGCTGGGGAGACCAGAGAGGACAGAGTTGCAGTAATCAAGGTGGGAAAGGATGAGAGAGTGGATTAAAATCTTAGTTGTGTCTTGTATAAGGAAATGTCTAATTTTAGAGATGTTTTTAATTAATGTGGAAGTGGCAGGATTTAGCCAAGGACTGAATGTGAGGAGTGAAAGAAAGATCTGAGTCAAGTGTGACCTTAAATAAAAAGAGAGAAGCGCTCAACCTGGGAATGAACAATAGCATAATAGCTTGTTCTATGGCTAGTTACCACCTTAGAAGCAGCCTCTTTTTGCTCAAAATGTGCCTTTCACAGAGAAGAACTTTCCTGTAGCATATCAGTCTGATCCTGACTTCACAGTACAGTCCAGCCCCGAAATACCAGGCAATCCCTCTCTGAACAAGAGAAACAGCAAAACCCCAGACGTACGTTTCGGCCTATTGTGGGCCTCGTCAGTGAGGTGCAGCCATATCCCTCTAGGCACACTGAGCAACGGGTCCACGTCTGGATTCCCGCATCACACTTAGGGAGACTTTCCCAAGTGTCATAATTTGCATAAATAAAAAGAGAGAAGCGCTCAACCTGGGAACGAACAATAGCATAATAGCTTGTTCTATGGCTAGTTACCACCCTAGAAGCAGCCTCTTTTTGCTCAAAATGTGCCTTTCACAGAGAAGAACTTTCCTGTAGCATATCAGTCTGATCCTGACTTCACAGTACAGTCCAGCCCCGAAATACCAGGCAATCCCTCTCTGAACAAGAGAAACAGCAAAACCCCAGACGTACATTTCGGCCTATTGTGGGCCTCGTCAGTGAGGTGCAGCCATATCCCTCTAGGCACACTGAGCAACGGGTCCACGTCTGGATTCCCGCATCACACTTAGGGAGACTTCCCCAAGTGTCATAATTTGCATAAATAAAAAGAGAGAAGCGCTCAACCTGGGAACGAACAATAGCATAATAGCTTGTTCTATGGCTAGTTACCACCCTAGAAGCAGCCTCTTTTTGCTCAAAATGTGCCTTTCACAGAGAAGAACTTTCCTGTAGCATATCAGTCTGATCCTGACTTCACAGTACAGTCCAGCCCCGAAATACCAGGCAATCCCTCTCTGAACAAGAGAAACAGCAAAACCCCAGACGTACGTTTCGGCCTATTGTGGGCCTCGTCAGTGAGGTGCAGCCATATCCCTCTAGGCACACTGAGCAACGGGTCCACGTCTGGATTCCCGCATCACACTTAGGGAGACTTCCCCAAGTGTCATAATTTGCATAAATAAAAAGAGAGAAGCGCTCAACCTGGGAACGAACAATAGCGTAATAGCTTGTTCTATGGCTAGTTACCACCCTAGAAGCAGCCTCTTTTTGCTCAAAATGTGCCTTTCACAGAGAAGAACTTTCCTGTAGCATATCAGTCTGATCCTGACTTCACAGTACAGTCCAGCCCCGAAATACCAGGCAATCCCTCTCTGAACAAGAGAAACAGCAAAACCCCAGACGTACGTTTCGGCCTATTGTGGGCCTCGTCAGTGAGGTGCAGCCATATCCCTCTAGGCACACTGAGCAACGGGTCCACGTCTGGATTCCTGCATCACACTTAGGGAGACTTCCCCAAGTGTCATAATTTGCATAAATAAAAAGAGAGAAGCGCTCAACCTGGGAACGAACAATAGCATAATAGCTTGTTCTATGGCTAGTTACCACCCTAGAAGCAGCCTCTTTTTGCTCAAAATGTGCCTTTCACAGAGAAGAACTTTCCTGTAGCATATCAGTCTGATCCTGACTTCACAGTACAGTCCAGCCCCGAAATACCAGGCAATCCCTCTCTGAACAAGAGAAACAGCAAAACCCCAGACGTACGTTTCGGCCTATTGTGGGCCTCGTCAGTGAGGTGCAGCCATATCCCTCTAGGCACACTGAGAAACGGGTCCACGTCTGGATTCCCGCATCACACTTAGGGAGACTTCCCCAAGTGTCATAATTTGCATAAATAAAAAGAGAGAAACGCTCAACCTGGGAACGAACAATAGCATAATAGCTTGTTCTATGGCTAGTTACCACCCTAGAAGCAGCCTCTTTTTGCTCAAAATGTGCCTTTCACAGAGAAGAACTTTCCTGTAGCATATCAGTCTGATCCTGACTTCACAGTACAGTCCAGCCCCGAAATACCATGCAATCCCTCTCTGAACAAGAGAAACAGCAAAACCCCAGACGTACGTTTCGGCCTATTGTGGGCCTCGTCAGTGAGGTGCAGCCATATCCCTCTAGGCACACTGAGCAACGGGTCCACGTCTGGATTCCCGCATCACACTTAGGGAGACTTCCCCAAGTGTCATAATTTGCATAAATAAAAAGAGAGAAGCGCTCAACCTGGGAACGAACAATAGCATAATAGCTTGTTCTATGGCTAGTTACCACCCTAGAAGCAGCCTCTTTTTGCTCAAAATGTGCCTTTCACAGAGAAGAACTTTCCTGTAGCATATCAGTCTGATCCTGACTTCACAGTACAGTCCAGCCCCGAAATACCAGGCAATCCCTCTCTGAACAAGAGAAACAGCAAAACCCCAGACGTACGTTTCGGCCTATTGTGGGCCTCGTCAGTGAGGTGCAGCCATATCCTTCTAGGCACACTGAGCAACGGGTCCACGTCTGGATTCCCGCATCACAGTTAGGGAGACTTCCCCAAGTGTCATAATTTGCATAAATAAAAAGAGAGAAGCGGTCAACCTGGGAACGAACAATAGCATAATAGCTTGTTCTATGGCTAGTTACCACCCTAGAAGCAGCCTCTTTTTGCTCAAAATGTGCCTTTCACAGAGAAGAACTTTCCTGTAGCATATCAGTCTGATCCTGACTTCACAGTACAGTCCAGCCCCGAAATACCAGGCAATCCCTCTCTGAACAAGAGAAACAGCAAAACCCCAGACGTACGTTTCGGCCTATTGTGGGCCTCGTCAGTGAGGTGCAGCCATATCCCTCTAGGCACACTGAGCAACGGGTCCACGTCTGGATTCCCGCATCACACTTAGGGAGACTTCCCCAAGTGTCATAATTTGCATAAATAAAAAGAGAGAAGCGCTCAACCTGGGAACGAACAATAGCATAATAGCTTGTTCTATGGCTAGTTACCACCCTAGAAGCAGCCTCTTTTTGCTCAAAATGTGCCTTTCACAGAGAAGAACTTTCCTGTAGCATATCAGTCTGATCCTGACTTCACAGTACAGTCCAGCCCCGAAATATCAGGCAATCCCTCTCTGAACAAGAGAAACAGCAAAACCCCAGACGTACATTTCGGCCTATTGTGGGCCTCGTCAGTGAGGTGCAGCCATATCCCTCTAGGCACACTGAGCAACGGGTCCACGTCTGGATTCCCGCATCACACTTAGGGAGACTTCCCCAAGTGTCATAATTTGCATAAATAAAAAGAGAGAAGCGCTCAACCTGGGAACGAACAATAGCATAATAGCTTGTTCTATGGCTAGTTACCACCCTAGAAGCAGCCTCTTTTTGCTCAAAATGTGCCTTTCACAGAGAAGAACTTTCCTGTAGCATATCAGTCTGATCCTGACTTCACAGTACAGTCCAGCCCCGAAATACCATGCAATCCCTCTCTGAACAAGAGAAACAGCAAAACCCCAGACGTACGTTTCGGCCTATTGTGGGCCTCGTCAGTGAGGTGCAGCCATATCCCTCTAGGCACACTGAGCAACGGGTCCACGTCTGGATTCCCGCATCACACTTAGGGAGACTTCCCCAAGTGTCATAATTTGCATAAATAAAAAGAGAGAAGTGCTCAACCTGGGAACGAACAATAGCATAATAGCTTGTTCTATGGCTAGTTACCACCCTAGAAGCAGCCTCTTTTTGCTCAAAATGTGCCTTTCACAGAGAAGAACTTTCCTGTAGCATATCAGTCTGATCCTGACTTCACAGTACAGTCCAGCCCCGAAATACCAGGCAATCCCTCTCTGAACAAGAGAAACAGCAAAACCCCAGACGTACGTTTCGGCCTATTGTGGGCCTCGTCAGTGAGGTGTAGCCATATCCTTCTAGGCACACTGAGCAACGGGTCCACGTCTGGATTCCCGCATCACACTTAGGGAGACTTCCCCAAGTGTCATAATTTGCATAAATAAAAAGAGAGAAGCGCTCAACCTGGGAACGAACAATAGCATAATAGCTTGTTCTATGGCTAGTTACCACCCTAGAAGCAGCCTCTTTTTGCTCAAAATGTGCCTTTCACAGAGAAGAACTTTCCTGTAGCATATCAGTCTGATCCTGACTTCACAGTACAGTCCAGCCCCGAAATACCAGGCAATCCCTCTCTGAACAAGAGAAACAGCAAAACCCCAGACGTACGTTTCGGCCTATTGTGGGCCTCGTCAGTGAGGTGCAGCCATATCCCTCTAGGCACACTGAGCAACGGGTCCACGTCTGGATTCCCGCATCACACTTAGGGAGACTTCCCCAAGTGTCATAATTTGCATAAATAAAAAGAGAGAAGCGCCAACCTGGGAACGAACAATAGCATAATAGCTTGTTCTATGGCTAGTTACCACCCTAGAAGCAGCCTCTTTTTGCTCAAAATGTGCCTTTCACAGAGAAGAACTTTCCTGTAGCATATCAGTCTGATCCTGACTTCACAGTACAGTCCAGCCCCGAAATACCATGCAATCCCTCTCTGAACAAGAGAAACAGCAAAACCCCAGACGTACGTTTCGGCCTATTGTGGGCCTCGTCAGTGAGGTGCAGCCATATCCCTCTAGGCACACTGAGCAACGGGTCCACGTCTGGATTCCCGCATCACAGTTAGGGAGACTTCCCCAAGTGTCATAATTTGCATAAATAAAAAGAGAGAAGCGCTCAACCTGGGAACGAACAATAGCATAATAGCTTGTTCTATGGCTAGTTACCACCCTAGAAGCAGCCTCTTTTTGCTCAAAATGTGCCTTTCACAGAGAAGAACTTTCCTGTAGCATATCAGTCTGATCCTGACTTCACAGTACAGTCCAGCCCCGAAATACCAGGCAATCCCTCTCTGAACAAGAGAAACAGCAAAACCCCAGACGTACGTTTCGGCCTATTGTGGGCCTCGTCAGTGAGGTGCAGCCATATCCTTCTAGGCACACTGAGCAACGGGTCCACGTCTGGATTCCCGCATCACACTTAGGGAGACTTCCCCAAGTGTCATAATTTGCATAAATAAAAAGAGAGAAGCGCTCAACCTGGGAACGAACAATAGCATAATAGCTTGTTCTATGGCTAGTTACCACCCTAGAAGCAGCCTCTTTTTGCTCAAAATGTGCCTTTCACAGAGAAGAACTTTCCTGTAGCATATCAGTCTGATCCTGACTTCACAGTACAGTCCAGCCCCGAAATACCAGGCAATCCCTCTCTGAACAAGAGAAACAGCAAAACCCCAGACGTACGTTTCGGCCTATTGTGGGCCTCCTCAGTGAGGTGCAGCCATATCCCTCTAGGCACACTGAGCAACGGGTCCACGTCTGGATTCCCGCATCACACTTAGGGAGACTTCCCCAAGTGTCATAATTTGCATAAATAAAAAGAGAGAAGCGCTCAACCTGGGAACGAACAATAGCATAATAGCTTGTTCTATGGCTAGTTACCACCCTAGAAGCAGCCTCTTTTTGCTCAAAATGTGCCTTTCACAGAGAAGAACTTTCCTGTAGCATATCAGTCTGATCCTGACTTCACAGTACAGTCCAGCCCCGAAATACCAGGCAATCCCTCTCTGAACAAGAGAAACAGCAAAACCCCAGACGTACGTTTCGGCCTATTGTGGGCCTTGTCAGTGAGGTGCAGCCATATCCCTCTAGGCACACTGAGCAACGGGTCCACGTCTGGAGTCCCTTATCACACTTAGGGAGACTTCCCCAAGTGTCATAATTTGCATAAATAAAAAGAGAGAAGCGCTCAACCTGGGAACGAACAATAGCATAATAGCTTGTTCTATGGCTAGTTACCACCCTAGAAGCAGCCTCTTTTTGCTCAAAATGTGCCTTTCACAGAGAAGAACTTTCCTGTAGCATATCAGTCTGATCCTGACTTCACAGTACAGTCCAGCCCCGAAATACCAGGCAATCCCTCTCTGAACAAGAGAAACAGCAAAACCCCAGACGTACGTTTCGGCCTATTGTGGGCCTCGTCAGTGAGGTGCAGCCATATCCCTCTAGGCACACTGAGCAACGGGTCCACGTCTGGAGTCCCGCATCACACTTAGGGAGACTTCCCCAAGTGTCATAATTTGCATAAATAAAAAGAGAGAAGCGCTCAACCTGGGAACGAACAATAGCATAATAGCTTGTTCTATGGCTAGTTACCACCCTAGAAGCAGCCTCTTTTTGCTCAAAATGTGCCTTTCACAGAGAAGAACTTTCCTGTAGCATATCAGTCTGATCCTGACTTCACAGTACAGTCCAGCCCCGAAATACCATGCAATCCCTCTCTGAACAAGAGAAACAGCAAAACCCCAGACGTACGTTTCGGCCTATTGTGGGCCTCGTCAGTGAGGTGCAGCCATATCCCTCTAGGCACACTGAGCAACGGGTCCACGTCTGGATTCCCGCATCACAGTTAGGGAGACTTCCCCAAGTGTCATAATTTGCATAAATAAAAAGAGAGAAGCGCTCAACCTGGGAACGAACAATAGCATAATAGCTTGTTCTATGGCTAGTTACCACCCTAGAAGCAGCCTCTTTTTGCTCAAAATGTGCCTTTCACAGAGAAGAACTTTCCTGTAGCATATCAGTCTGATCCTGACTTCACAGTACAGTCCAGCCCCGAAATACCAGGCAATCCCTCTCTGAACAAGAGAAACAGCAAAACCCCAGACGTACGTTTCGGCCTATTGTGGGCCTCGTCAGTGAGGTGCAGCCATATCCTTCTAGGCACACTGAGCAACTGGTCCACGTCTGGATTCCCGCATCACACTTAGGGAGACTTCCCCAAGTGTCATAATTTGCATAAATAAAAAGAGAGAAGCGCTCAACCTGGGAACGAACAATCGCATAATAGCTTGTTCTATGGCTAGTTACCACCCTAGAAGCAGCCTCTTTTTGCTCAAAATGTGCCTTTCACAGAGAAGAACTTTCCTGTAGCATATCAGTCTGATCCTGACTTCACAGTACAGTCCAGCCCCGAAATACCAGGCAATCCCTCTCTGAACAAGAGAAACAGCAAAACCCCAGACGTACGTTTCGGCCTATTGTGGGCCTCCTCAGTGAGGTGCAGCCATATCCCTCTAGGCACACTGAGCAACGGGTCCACGTCTGGATTCCCGCATCACACTTAGGGAGACTTCCCCAAGTGTCATAATTTGCATAAATAAAAAGAGAGAAGCGCTCAACCTGGGAACGAACAATAGCATAATAGCTTGTTCTATGGCTAGTTACCACCCTAGAAGCAGCCTCTTTTTGCTCAAAATGTGCCTTTCACAGAGAAGAACTTTCCTGTAGCATATCAGTCTGATCCTGACTTCACAGTACAGTCCAGCCCCGAAATACCAGGCAATCCCTCTCTGAACAAGAGAAACAGCAAAACCCCAGACGTACGTTTCGGCCTATTGTGGGCCTCGTCAGTGAGGTGCAGCCATATCCCTCTAGGCACACTGAGCAACGGGTCCACGTCTGGAGTCCCGCATCACACTTAGGGAGACTTCCCCAAGTGTCATAATTTGCATAAATAAAAAGAGAGAAGCGCTCAACCTGGGAACGAACAATAGCATAATAGCTTGTTCTATGGCTAGTTACCACCCTAGAAGCAGCCTCTTTTTGCTCAAAATGTGCCTTTCACAGAGAAGAACTTTCCTGTAGCATATCAGTCTGATCCTGACTTCACAGTACAGTCCAGCCCCGAAATACCAGGCAATCCCTCTCTGAACAAGAGAAACAGCAAAACCCCAGACGTACGTTTCGGCCTATTGTGGGCCTCGTCAGTGAGGTGCAGCCATATCCCTCTAGGCACACTGAGCAACGGGTCCACGTCTGGATTCCCGCATCACACTTAGGGAGACTTCCCCAAGTGTCATAATTTGCATAAATAAAAAGAGAGAAGCGCTCAACCTGGGAATGAACAATAGCATAATAGCTTGTTCTATGGCTAGTTACCACCCTAGAAGCAGCCTCTTTTTGCTCAAAATGTGCCTTTCACAGAGAAGAACTTTCCTGTAGCATATCAGTCTGATCCTGACTTCACAGTACAGTCCAGCCCCGAAATACCAGGCAATCCCTCTCTGAACAAGAGAAACAGCAAAACCCCAGACGTACGTTTCAGCCTATTGTGGGCCTCGTCAGTGAGGTGCAGCCATATCCCTCTAGGCACACTGAGCAACGGGTCCACGTCTGGATTCCCGCATCACACTTAGGGAGACTTCCCCAAGTGTCATAATTTGCATAAATAAAAAGAGAGAAGCGCTCAACCTGGGAACGAACAATAGCATAATAGCTTGTTCTATGGCTAGTTACCACCCTAGAAGCAGCCTCTTTTTGCTCAAAATGTGCCTTTCACAGAGAAGAACTTTCCTGTAGCATATCAGTCTGATCCTGACTTCACAGTACAGTCCAGCCCCGAAATACCAGGCAATCCCTCTCTGAACAAGAGAAACAGCAAAACCCCAGACGTACGTTTCAGCCTATTGTGGGCCTCGTCAGTGAGGTGCAGCCATATCCCTCTAGGCACACTGAGCAACGGGTCCACGTCTGGATTCCCGCATCACACTTAGGGAGACTTCCCCAAGTGTCATAATTTGCATAAATAAAAAGAGAGAAGCGCTCAACCTGGGAACGAACAATCGCATAATAGCTTGTTCTATAGCTAGTTACCACCCTAGAAGCAGCCTCTTTTTGCTCAAAATGTGCCTTTCACAGAGAAGAACTTTCCTGTAGCATGTCAGTCTGATCCTGACTTCACAGTACAGTCCAGCCCCGAAATACCAGGCAATCCCTCTCTGAACAAGAGAAACAGCAAAACCCCAGACGTACGTTTCGGCCTATTGTGGGCCTCGTCAGTGAGGTGCAGCCATATCCCTCTAGGCACACTGAGCAACGGGTCCACGTCTGGATTCCCGCATCACACTTAGGGAGACTTCCCCAAGTGTCATAATTTGCATAAATAAAAAGAGAGAAGCGCTCAACCTGGGAACGAACAATAGCATAATAGCTTGTTCTATGGCTAGTTACCACCCTAGAAGCAGCCTCTTTTTGCTCAAAATGTGCCTTTCACAGAGAAGAACTTTCCTGTAGCATATCAGTCTGATCCTGACTTCACAGTACAGTCCAGCCCCGAAATACCAGGCAATCCCTCTCTGAACAAGAGAAACAGCAAAACCCCAGACGTACGTTTCGGCCTATTGTGGGCCTCGTCAGTGAGGTGCAGCCATATCCCTCTAGGCACACTGAGCAACGGGTCCACGTCTGGATTCCCGCATCACACTTAGGGAGACTTCCCCAAGTGTCATAATTTGCATAAATAAAAAGAGAGAAGCGCTCAACCTGGGAACGAACAATAGCATAATAGCTTGTTCTATGGCTAGTTACCACCCTAGAAGCAGCCTCTTTTTGCTCAAAATGTGCCTTTCACAGAGAAGAACTTTCCTGTAGCATATCAGTCTGATCCTGACTTCACAGTACAGTCCAGCCCCGAAATACCAGGCAATCCCTCTCTGAACAAGAGAAACAGCAAAACCCCAGACGTACGTTTCAGCCTATTGTGGGCCTCGTCAGTGAGGTGCAGCCATATCCCTCTAGGCACACTGAGCAACGGGTCCACGTCTGGATTCCCGCATCACACTTAGGGAGACTTCCCCAAGTGTCATAATTTGCATAAATAAAAAGAGAGAAGCGCTCAACCTGGGAACGAACAATCGCATAATAGCTTGTTCTATAGCTAGTTACCACCCTAGAAGCAGCCTCTTTTTGCTCAAAATGTGCCTTTCACAGAGAAGAACTTTCCTGTAGCATGTCAGTCTGATCCTGACTTCACAGTATAGTCCAGCCCCGAAATACCAGGCAATCCCTCTCTGAACAAGAGAAACAGCAAAACCCCAGACGTACGTTTCGGCCTATTGTGGGCCTCGTCAGTGAGGTGCAGCCATATCCTTCTAGGCACACTGAGCAACGGGTCCACGTCTGGATTCCCGCATCACACTTAGGGAGACTTCCCCAAGTGTCATAATTTGCATAAATAAAAAGAGAGAAGCGCTCAACCTGGGAACGAACAATAGCATAATAGCTTGTTCTATGGCTAGTTACCACCCTAGAAGCAGCCTCTTTTTGCTCAAAATGTGCCTTTCACAGAGAAGAACTTTCCTGTAGCATATCAGTCTGATCCTGACTTCACAGTACAGTCCAGCCCCGAAATACCAGGCAATCCCTCTCTGAACAAGAGAAACAGCAAAACCCCAGACGTACGTTTCGGCCTATTGTGGGCCTCGTCAGTGAGGTGCAGCCATATCCCTCTAGGCACACTGAGCAACGGGTCCACGTCTGGATTCCCGCATCACACTTAGGGAGACTTCCCCAAGTGTCATAATTTGCATAAATAAAAAGAGAGAAGCGCTCAACCTGGGAACGAACAATAGCATAATAGCTTGTTCTATGGCTAGTTACCACCCTAGAAGCAGCCTCTTTTTGCTCAAAATGTGCCTTTCACAGAGAAGAACTTTCCTGTAGCATATCAGTCTGATCCTGACTTCACAGTACAGTCCAGCCCCGAAATACCAGGCAATCCCTCTCTGAACAAGAGAAACAGCAAAACCCCAGACGTACGTTTCAGCCTATTGTGGGCCTCGTCAGTGAGGTGCAGCCATATCCCTCTAGGCACACTGAGCAACGGGTCCACGTCTGGATTCCCGCATCACACTTAGGGAGACTTCCCCAAGTGTCATAATTTGCATAAATAAAAAGAGAGAAGCGCTCAACCTGGGAACGAACAATCGCATAATAGCTTGTTCTATAGCTAGTTACCACCCTAGAAGCAGCCTCTTTTTGCTCAAAATGTGCCTTTCACAGAGAAGAACTTTCCTGTAGCATGTCAGTCTGATCCTGACTTCACAGTATAGTCCAGCCCCGAAATACCAGGCAATCCCTCTCTGAACAAGAGAAACAGCAAAACCCCAGACGTACGTTTCGGCCTATTGTGGGCCTCGTCAGTGAGGTGCAGCCATATCCCTCTAGGCACACTGAGCAACGGGTCCACGTCTGGATTCCCGCATCACACTTAGGGAGACTTCCCCAAGTGTCATAATGTGCATAAATAAAAAGAGAGAAGCGCTCAACCTGGGAACGAACAATAGCATAATAGCTTGTTCTATGGCTAGTTACCACCCTAGAAGCAGCCTCTTTTTGCTCAAAATGTGCCTTTCACAGAGAAGAACTTTCCTGTAGCATATCAGTCTGATCCTGACTTCACAGTACAGTCCAGCCCCGAAATACCAGGCAATCCCTCTCTGAACAAGAGAAACAGCAAAACCCCAGACGTACGTTTCGGCCTATTGTGGGCCTCGTCAGTGAGGTGCAGCCATATCCCTCTAGGCACACTGAGCAACGGGTCCACGTCTGGATTCCCGCATCACACTTAGGGAGACTTCCCCAAGTGTCATAATTTGCATAAATAAAAAGAGAGAAGCGCTCAACCTGGGAACGAACAATAGCATAATAGCTTGTTCTATGGCTAGTTACCACCCTAGAAGCAGCCTCTTTTTGCTCAAAATGTGCCTTTCACAGAGAAGAACTTTCCTGTAGCATATCAGTCTGATCCTGACTTCACAGTACAGTCCAGCCCCGAAATACCAGGCAATCCCTCTCTGAACAAGAGAAACAGCAAAACCCCAGACGTACGTTTCGGCCTATTGTGGGCCTCGTCAGTGAGGTGCAGCCATATCCCTCTAGGCACACTGAGCAATGGGTCCACGTCTGGATTCCCGCATCACACTTAGGGAGACTTCCCCAGGTGTCATAATTTGCATAAATAAAAAGAGAGAAGCGCTCAACCTGGGAACGAACAATAGCATAATAGCTTGTTCTATGGCTAGTTACCACCCTAGAAGCAGCCTCTTTTTGCTCAAAATGTGCCTTTCACAGAGAAGAACTTTCCTGTAGCATATCAGTCTGATCCTGACTTCACAGTACAGTCCAGCCCCGAAATACCAGTCAATCCCTCTCTGAACAAGAGAAACAGCAAAACCCCAGACGTACGTTTCGGCCTATTGTGGGCCTCGTCAGTGAGGTGCAGCCATATCCCTCTAGGCACACTGAGCAACGGGTCCACGTCTGAATTCCCGCATCACACTTAGGGAGACTTCCCCAAGTGTCATAATTTGCATAAATAAAAAGAGAGAAGCGCTCAACCTGGGAACGAACAATCGCATAATAGCTTGTTCTATAGCTAGTTACCACCCTAGAAGCAGCCTCTTTTTGCTCAAAATGTGCCTTTCACAGAGAAGAACTTTCCTGTAGCATATCAGTCTGATCCTGACTTCACAGTACAGTCCAGCCCCGAAATACCATGCAATCCCTCTCTGAACAAGAGAAACAGCAAAACCCCAGACGTACGTTTCGGCCTATTGTGGGCCTCGTCAGTGAGGTGCAGCCATATCCCTCTAGGCACACTGAGCAACGGGTCCACGTCTGGATTCCCGCATCACAGTTAGGGAGACTTCCCCAAGTGTCATAATTTGCATAAATAAAAAGAGAGAAGCGCTCAACCTGGGAACGAACAATAGCATAATAGCTTGTTCTATGGCTAGTTACCACCCTAGAAGCAGCCTCTTTTTGCTCAAAATGTGCCTTTCACAGAGAAGAACTTTCCTGTAGCATATCAGTCTGATCCTGACTTCACAGTACAGTCCAGCCCCGAAATACCAGGCAATCCCTCTCTGAACAAGAGAAACAGCAAAACCCCAGACGTACGTTTCGGCCTATTGTGGGCCTCGTCAGTGAGGTGCAGCCATATCCTTCTAGGCACACTGAGCAACTGGTCCACGTCTGGATTCCCGCATCACACTTAGGGAGACTTCCCCAAGTGTCATAATTTGCATAAATAAAAAGAGAGAAGCGCTCAACCTGGGAACGAACAATAGCATAATAGCTTGTTCTATGGCTAGTTACCACCCTAGAAGCAGCCTCTTTTTGCTCAAAATGTGCCTTTCACAGAGAAGAACTTTCCTGTAGCATATCAGTCTGATCCTGACTTCACAGTACAGTCCAGCCCCGAAATACCAGGCAATCCCTCTCTGAACAAGAGAAACAGCAAAACCCCAGACGTACGTTTCGGCCTATTGTGGGCCTCCTCAGTGAGGTGCAGCCATATCCCTCTAGGCACACTGAGCAACGGGTCCACGTCTGGATTCCCGCATCACACTTAGGGAGACTTCCCCAAGTGTCATAATTTGCATAAATAAAAAGAGAGAAGCGCTCAACCTGGGAACGAACAATAGCATAATAGCTTGTTCTATAGCTAGTTACCACCCTAGAAGCAGCCTCTTTTTGCTCAAAATGTGCCTTTCACAGAGAAGAACTTTCCTGTAGCATATCAGTCTGATCCTGACTTCACAGTACAGTCCAGCCCCGAAATACCAGGCAATCCCTCTCTGAACAAGAGAAACAGCAAAACCCCAGACGTACGTTTCGGCCTATTGTGGGCCTCGTCAGTGAGGTGCAGCCATATCCCTCTAGGCACACTGAGCAACGGGTCCACGTCTGAATTCCCGCATCACACTTAGGGAGACTTCCCCAAGTGTCATAATTTGCATAAATAAAAAGAGAGAAGCGCTCAACCTGGGAACGAACAATCGCATAATAGCTTGTTCTATAGCTAGTTACCACCCTAGAAGCAGCCTCTTTTTGCTCAAAATGTGCCTTTCACAGAGAAGAACTTTCCTGTAGCATATCAGTCTGATCCTGACTTCACAGTACAGTCCAGCCCCGAAATACCATGCAATCCCTCTCTGAACAAGAGAAACAGCAAAACCCCAGACGTACGTTTCGGCCTATTGTGGGCCTCGTCAGTGAGGTGCAGCCATATCCCTCTAGGCACACTGAGCAACGGGTCCACGTCTGGATTCCCGCATCACAGTTAGGGAGACTTCCCCAAGTGTCATAATTTGCATAAATAAAAAGAGAGAAGCGCTCAACCTGGGAACGAACAATAGCATAATAGCTTGTTCTATGGCTAGTTACCACCCTAGAAGCAGCCTCTTTTTGCTCAAAATGTGCCTTTCACAGAGAAGAACTTTCCTGTAGCATATCAGTCTGATCCTGACTTCACAGTACAGTCCAGCCCCGAAATACCATGCAATCCCTCTCTGAACAAGAGAAACAGCAAAACCCCAGACGTACGTTTCGGCCTATTGTGGGCCTCGTCAGTGAGGTGCAGCCATATCCTTCTAGGCACACTGAGCAACTGGTCCACGTCTGGATTCCCGCATCACACTTAGGGAGACTTCCCCAAGTGTCATAATTTGCATAAATAAAAAGAGAGAAGCGCTCAACCTGGGAACGAACAATAGCATAATAGCTTGTTCTATGGCTAGTTACCACCCTAGAAGCAGCCTCTTTTTGCTCAAAATGTGCCTTTCACAGAGAAGAACTTTCCTGTAGCATATCAGTCTGATCCTGACTTCACAGTACAGTCCAGCCCCGAAATACCAGGCAATCCCTCTCTGAACAAGAGAAACAGCAAAACCCCAGACGTACGTTTCGGCCTATTGTGGGCCTCCTCAGTGAGGTGCAGCCATATCCCTCTAGGCACACTGAGCAACGGGTCCACGTCTGGATTCCCGCATCACACTTAGGGAGACTTCCCCAAGTGTCATAATTTGCATAAATAAAAAGAGAGAAGCGCTCAACCTGGGAACGAACAATAGCATAATAGCTTGTTCTATGGCTAGTTACCACCCTAGAAGCAGCCTCTTTTTGCTCAAAATGTGCCTTTCACAGAGAAGAACTTTCCTGTAGCATATCAGTCTGATCCTGACTTCACAGTACAGTCCAGCCCCGAAATACCAGGCAATCCCTCTCTGAACAAGAGAAACAGCAAAACCCCAGACGTACGTTTCGGCCTATTGTGGGCCTCGTCAGTGAGGTGCAGCCATATCCCTCTAGGCACACTGAGCAACGGGTCCACGTCTGGAGTCCCGCATCACACTTAGGGAGACTTCCCCAAGTGTCATAATTTGCATAAATAAAAAGAGAGAAGCGCTCAACCTGGGAACGAACAATAGCATAATAGCTTGTTCTATGGCTAGTTACCACCCTAGAAGCAGCCTCTTTTTGCTCAATATGTGCCTTTCACAGAGAAGAACTTTCCTGTAGCATATCAGTCTGATCCTGACTTCACAGTACAGTCCAGCCCCGAAATACCAGGCAATCCCTCTCTGAACAAGAGAAACAGCAAAACCCCAGACGTACGTTTCGGCCTATTGTGGGCCTCGTCAGTGAGGTGCAGCCATATCCCTCTAGGCACACTGAGCAACGGGTCCACGTCTGGATTCCCGCATCACACTTAGGGAGACTTCCCCAAGTGTCATAATTTGCATAAATAAAAAGAGAGAAGCGCTCAACCTGGGAATGAACAATAGCATAATAGCTTGTTCTATGGCTAGTTACCACCCTAGAAGCAGCCTCTTTTTGCTCAAAATGTGCCTTTCACAGAGAAGAACTTTCCTGTAGCATATCAGTCTGATCCTGACTTCACAGTACAGTCCAGCCCCGAAATACCAGGCAATCCCTCTCTGAACAAGAGAAACAGCAAAACCCCAGACGTACGTTTCGGCCTATTGTGGGCCTCGTCAGTGAGGTGCAGCCATATCCCTCTAGGCACACTGAGCAACGGGTCCACGTCTGGATTCCCGCATCACACTTAGGGAGACTTCCCCAAGTGTCATAATTTGCATAAATAAAAAGAGAGAAGCGCTCAACCTGGGAACGAACAATAGCATAATAGCTTGTTCTATGGCTAGTTACCACCCTAGAAGCAGCCTCTTTTTGCTCAAAATGTGCCTTTCACAGAGAAGAACTTTCCTGTAGCATATCAGTCTGATCCTGACTTCACAGTACAGTCCAGCCCCGAAATACCAGGCAATCCCTCTCTGAACAAGAGAAACAGCAAAACCCCAGACGTACGTTTCAGCCTATTGTGGGCCTCGTCAGTGAGGTGCAGCCATATCCCTCTAGGCACACTGAGCAACGGGTCCACGTCTGGATTCCCGCATCACACTTAGGGAGACTTCCCCAAGTGTCATAATTTGCATAAATAAAAAGAGAGAAGCGCTCAACCTGGGAACGAACAATCGCATAATAGCTTGTTCTATAGCTAGTTACCACCCTAGAAGCAGCCTCTTTTTGCTCAAAATGTGCCTTTCACAGAGAAGAACTTTCCTGTAGCATGTCAGTCTGATCCTGACTTCACAGTACAGTCCAGCCCCGAAATACCAGGCAATCCCTCTCTGAACAAGAGAAACAGCAAAACCCCAGACGTACGTTTCGGCCTATTGTGGGCCTCGTCAGTGAGGTGCAGCCATATCCCTCTAGGCACACTGAGCAACGGGTCCACGTCTGGATTCCCGCATCACACTTAGGGAGACTTCCCCAAGTGTCATAATTTGCATAAATAAAAAGAGAGAAGCGCTCAACCTGGGAACGAACAATAGCATAATAGCTTGTTCTATGGCTAGTTACCACCCTAGAAGCAGCCTCTTTTTGCTCAAAATGTGCCTTTCACAGAGAAGAACTTTCCTGTAGCATATCAGTCTGATCCTGACTTCACAGTACAGTCCAGCCCCGAAATACCAGGCAATCCCTCTCTGAACAAGAGAAACAGCAAAACCCCAGACGTACGTTTCGGCCTATTGTGGGCCTCGTCAGTGAGGTGCAGCCATATCCCTCTAGGCACACTGAGCAACGGGTCCACGTCTGGATTCCCGCATCACACTTAGGGAGACTTCCCCAAGTGTCATAATTTGCATAAATAAAAAGTGAGAAGCGCTCAACCTGGGAACGAACAATAGCATAATAGCTTGTTCTATGGCTAGTTACCACCCTAGAAGCAGCCTCTTTTTGCTCAAAATGTGCCTTTCACAGAGAAGAACTTTCCTGTAGCATATCAGTCTGATCCTGACTTCACAGTACAGTCCAGCCCCGAAATACCAGGCAATCCCTCTCTGAACAAGAGAAACAGCAAAACCCCAGACGTACGTTTCAGCCTATTGTGGGCCTCGTCAGTGAGGTGCAGCCATATCCCTCTAGGCACACTGAGCAACGGGTCCACGTCTGGATTCCCGCATCACACTTAGGGAGACTTCCCCAAGTGTCATAATTTGCATAAATAAAAAGAGAGAAGCGCTCAACCTGGGAACGAACAATCGCATAATAGCTTGTTCTATGGCTAGTTACCACCCTAGAAGCAGCCTCTTTTTGCTCAAAATGTGCCTTTCACAGAGAAGATCTTTCCTGTAGCATGTCAGTCTGATCCTGACTTCACAGTATAGTCCAGCCCCGAAATACCAGGCAATCCCTCTCTGAACAAGAGAAACAGCAAAACCCCAGACGTACGTTTCGGCCTATTGTGGGCCTCGTCAGTGAGGTGCAGCCATATCCTTCTAGGCACACTGAGCAACGGGTCCACGTCTGGATTCCCGCATCACACTTAGGGAGACTTCCCCAAGTGTCATAATTTGCATAAATAAAAAGAGAGAAGCGCTCAACCTGGGAACGAACAATAGCATAATAGCTTGTTCTATGGCTAGTTACCACCCTAGAAGCAGCCTCTTTTTGCTCAAAATGTGCCTTTCACAGAGAAGAACTTTCCTGTAGCATATCAGTCTGATCCTGACTTCACAGTACAGTCCAGCCCCGAAATACCAGGCAATCCCTCTCTGAACAAGAGAAACAGCAAAACCCCAGACGTACGTTTCGGCCTATTGTGGGCCTCGTCAGTGAGGTGCAGCCATATCCCTCTAGGCACACTGAGCAACGGGTCCACGTCTGGATTCCCGCATCACACTTAGGGAGACTTCCCCAAGTGTCATAATTTGCATAAATAAAAAGAGAGAAGCGCTCAACCTGGGAACGAACAATAGCATAATAGCTTGTTCTATGGCTAGTTACCACCCTAGAAGCAGCCTCTTTTTGCTCAAAATGTGCCTTTCACAGAGAAGAACTTTCCTGTAGCATATCAGTCTGATCCTGACTTCACAGTACAGTCCAGCCCCGAAATACCAGGCAATCCCTCTCTGAACAAGAGAAACAGCAAAACCCCAGACGTACGTTTCAGCCTATTGTGGGCCTCGTCAGTGAGGTGCAGCCATATCCCTCTAGGCACACTGAGCAACGGGTCCACGTCTGGATTCCCGCATCACACTTAGGGAGACTTCCCCAAGTGTCATAATTTGCATAAATAAAAAGAGAGAAGCGCTCAACCTGGGAACGAACAATCGCATAATAGCTTGTTCTATAGCTAGTTACCACCCTAGAAGCAGCCTCTTTTTGCTCAAAATGTGCCTTTCACAGAGAAGAACTTTCCTGTAGCATGTCAGTCTGATCCTGACTTCACAGTATAGTCCAGCCCCGAAATACCAGGCAATCCCTCTCTGAACAAGAGAAACAGCAAAACCCCAGACGTACGTTTCGGCCTATTGTGGGCCTCGTCAGTGAGGTGCAGCCATATCCTTCTAGGCACACTGAGCAACGGGTCCACGTCTGGATTCCCGCATCACACTTAGGGAGACTTCCCCAAGTGTCATAATTTGCATAAATAAAAAGAGAGAAGCGCTCAACCTGGGAACGAACAATAGCATAATAGCTTGTTCTATGGCTAGTTACCACCCTAGAAGCAGCCTCTTTTTGCTCAAAATGTGCCTTTCACAGAGAAGAACTTTCCTGTAGCATATCAGTCTGATCCTGACTTCACAGTACAGTCCAGCCCCGAAATACCAGGCAATCCCTCTCTGAACAAGAGAAACAGCAAAACCCCAGACGTACGTTTCGGCCTATTGTGGGCCTCGTCAGTGAGGTGCAGCCATATCCCTCTAGGCACACTGAGCAACGGGTCCACGTCTGGATTCCCGCATCACACTTAGGGAGACTTCCCCAAGTGTCATAATTTGCATAAATAAAAAGAGAGAAGCGCTCAACCTGGGAACGAACAATAGCATAATAGCTTGTTCTATGGCTAGTTACCACCCTAGAAGCAGCCTCTTTTTGCTCAAAATGTGCCTTTCACAGAGAAGAACTTTCCTGTAGCATATCAGTCTGATCCTGACTTCACAGTACAGTCCAGCCCCGAAATACCAGGCAATCCCTCTCTGAACAAGAGAAACAGCAAAACCCCAGACGTACGTTTCGGCCTATTGTGGGCCTCGTCAGTGAGGTGCAGCCATATCCCTCTAGGCACACTGAGCAATGGGTCCACGTCTGGATTCCCGCATCACACTTAGGGAGACTTCCCCAGGTGTCATAATTTGCATAAATAAAAAGAGAGAAGCGCTCAACCTGGGAACGAACAATAGCATAATAGCTTGTTCTATGGCTAGTTACCACCCTAGAAGCAGCCTCTTTTTGCTCAAAATGTGCCTTTCACAGAGAAGAACTTTCCTGTAGCATATCAGTCTGATCCTGACTTCACAGTACAGTCCAGCCCCGAAATACCAGTCAATCCCTCTCTGAACAAGAGAAACAGCAAAACCCCAGACGTACGTTTCGGCCTATTGTGGGCCTCGTCAGTGAGGTGCAGCCATATCCCTCTAGGCACACTGAGCAACGGGTCCACGTCTGAATTCCCGCATCACACTTAGGGAGACTTCCCCAAGTGTCATAATTTGCATAAATAAAAAGAGAGAAGCGCTCAACCTGGGAACGAACAATAGCATAATAGCTTGTTCTATGGCTAGTTACCACCCTAGAAGCAGCCTCTTTTTGCTCAAAATGTGCCTTTCACAGAGAAGAACTTTCCTGTAGCATATCAGTCTGATCCTGACTTCACAGTACAGTCCAGCCCCGAAATACCAGGCAATCCCTCTCTGAACAAGAGAAACAGCAAAACCCCAGACGTACGTTTCGGCCTATTGTGGGCCTCGTCAGTGAGGTGCAGCCATATCCCTCTAGGCACACTGAGCAATGGGTCCACGTCTGGATTCCCGCATCACACTTAGGGAGACTTCCCCAAGTGTCATAATTTGCATAAATAAAAAGAGAGAAGCGCTCAACCTGGGAACGAACAATAGCATAATAGCTTGTTCTATGGCTAGTTACCACCCTAGAAGCAGCCTCTTTTTGCTCAAAATGTGCCTTTCACAGAGAAGAACTTTCCTGTAGCATATCAGTCTGATCCTGACTTCACAGTACAGTCCAGCCCCGAAATACCAGGCAATCCCTCTCTGAACAAGAGAAACAGCAAAACCCCAGACGTACGTTTCGGCCTATTGTGGGCCTCGTCAGTGAGGTGCAGCCATATCCCTCTAGGCACACTGAGCAACGGGTCCACGTCTGGATTCCCGCATCACACTTAGGGAGACTTCCCCAAGTGTCATAATTTGCATAAATAAAAAGAGAGAAGCGCTCAACCTGGGAACGAACAATAGCATAATAGCTTGTTCTATGGCTAGTTACCACCCTAGAAGCAGCCTCTTTTTGCTCAAAATGTGCCTTTCACAGAGAAGAACTTTCCTGTAGCATATCAGTCTGATCCTGACTTCACAGTACAGTCCAGCCCCGAAATACCATGCAATCCCTCTCTGAACAAGAGAAACAGCAAAACCCCAGACGTACGTTTCGGCCTATTGTGGGCCTCGTCAGTGAGGTGCAGCCATATCCCTCTAGGCACACTGAGCAACGGGTCCACGTCTGGATTCCCGCATCACACTTAGGGAGACTTCCCCAAGTGTCATAATTTGCATAAATAAAAAGAGAGAAGCGCTCAACCTGGGAACGAACAATAGCATAATAGCTTGTTCTATGGCTAGTTACCACCCTAGAAGCAGCCTCTTTTTGCTCAAAATGTGCCTTTCACAGAGAAGAACTTTCCTGTAGCATATCAGTCTGATCCTGACTTCACAGTACAGTCCAGCCCCGAAATACCAGGCAATCCCTCTCTGAACAAGAGAAACAGCAAAACCCCAGACGTACGTTTCGGCCTATTGTGGGCCTCGTCAGTGAGGTGCAGCCATATCCCTCTAGGCACACTGAGCAACGGGTCCACGTCTGGATTCCCGCATCACACTTAGGGAGACTTCCCCAAGTGTCATAATTTGCATAAATAAAAAGAGAGAAGCGCTCAACCTGGGAACGAACAATAGCATAATAGCTTGTTCTATGGCTAGTTACCACCCTAGAAGCAGCCTCTTTTTGCTCAAAATGTGCCTTTCACAGAGAAGAACTTTCCTGTAGCATATCAGTCTGATCCTGACTTCACAGTACAGTCCAGCCCCGAAATACCAGGCAATCCCTCTCTGAACAAGAGAAACAGCAAAACCCCAGACGTACGTTTCGGCCTATTGTGGGCCTCGTCAGTGAGGTGCAGCCATATCCCTCTAGGCACACTGAGCAACGGGTCCACGTCTGGATTCCCGCATCACACTTAGGGAGACTTCCCCAAGTGTCATAATTTGCATAAATAAAAAGAGAGAAGCGCTCAACCCGGGAACGAACAATAGCATAATAGCTTGTTCTATGGCTAGTTACCACCCTAGAAGCAGCCTCTTTTTGCTCAAAATGTGCCTTTTACAGAGAAGAACTTTCCTGTAGCATATCAGTCTGATCCTGACTTCACAGTACAGTCCAGCCCCGAAATACCAGGCAATCCCTCTCTGAACAAGAGAAACAGCAAAACCCCAGACGTACGTTTCGGCCTATTGTGGGCCTCGTCAGTGAGGTGCAGCCATATCCCTCTAGGCACACTGAGCAACGGGTCCACGTCTGGATTCCCGCATCACACTTAGGGAGACTTCCCCAAGTGTCATAATTTGCATAAATAAAAAGAGAGAAGCGCTCAACCTGGGAACGAACAATAGCATAATAGCTTGTTCTATGGCTAGTTACCACCCTAGAAGCAGCCTCTTTTTGCTCAAAATGTGCCTTTCACAGAGAAGAACTTTCCTGTAGCATATCAGTCTGATCCTGACTTCACAGTACAGTCCAGCCCCGAAATACCAGGCAATCCCTCTCTGAACAAGAGAAACAGCAAAACCCCAGACGTACGTTTCGGCCTATTGTGGGCCTCGTCAGTGAGGTGCAGCCATATCCCTCTAGGCACACTGAGCAACGGGTCCACGTCTGGATTCCCGCATCACACTTAGGGAGACTTCCCCAAGTGTCATAATTTGCATAAATAAAAAGAGAGAAGCGCTCAACCTGGGAACGAACAATAGCATAATAGCTTGTTCTATGGCTAGTTACCACCCTAGAAGCAGCCTCTTTTTGCTCAAAATGTGCCTTTCACAGAGAAGAACTTTCCTGTAGCATATCAGTCTGATCCTGACTTCACAGTACAGTCCAGCCCCGAAATACCAGGCAATCCCTCTCTGAACAAGAGAAACAGCAAAACCCCAGACGTACGTTTCGGCCTATTGTGGGCCTCGTCAGTGAGGTGCAGCCATATCCCTCTAGACACACTGAGCAACGGGTCCACGTCTGGATTCCCGCATCACACTTAGGGAGACTTCCCCAAGTGTCATAATTTGCATAAATAAAAAGAGAGAAGCGCTCAACCTGGGAACGAACAATAGCATAATAGCTTGTTCTATGGCTAGTTACCACCCTAGAAGCAGCCTCTTTTTGCTCAAAATGTGCCTTTCACAGAGAAGAACTTTCCTGTAGCATATCAGTCTGATCCTGACTTCTCAGTACAGTCCAGCCCCGAAATACCAGGCAATCCCTCTCTGAACAAGAGAAACAGCAAAACCCCAGACGTACGTTTCGGCCTATTGTGGGCCTCGTCAGTGAGGTGCAGCCATATCCCTCTAGGCACACTGAGCAATGGGTCCACGTCTGGATTCCCGCATCACACTTAGGGAGACTTCCCCAGGTGTCATAATTTGCATAAATAAAAAGAGAGAAGCGCTCAACCTGGGAACGAACAATAGCATAATAGCTTGTTCTATGGCTAGTTACCACCCTAGAAGCAGCCTCTTTTTGCTCAAAATGTGCCTTTCACAGAGAAGAACTTTCCTGTAGCATATCAGTCTGATCCTGACTTCACAGTACAGTCCAGCCCCGAAATACCAGGCAATCCCTCTCTGAACAAGAGAAACAGCAAAACCCCAGACGTACATTTCGGCCTATTGTGGGCCTCGTCAGTGAGGTGCAGCCATATCCCTCTAGGCACACTGAGCAACGGGTCCACGTCTGGATTCCCGCATCACACTTAGGGAGACTTCCCCAAGTGTCATAATTTGCATAAATAAAAAGAGAGAAGCGCTCAACCTGGGAACGAACAATAGCATAATAGCTTGTTCTATGGCTAGTTACCACCCTAGAAGCAGCCTCTTTTTGCTCAAAATGTGCCTTTCACAGAGAAGAACTTTCCTGTAGCATATCAGTCTGATCCTGACTTCACAGTACAGTCCAGTCCTGAAATACCAGGCAATCCCTCTCTGAACAAGAGAAACAGCAAAACCCCAGACGTACGTTTCGGCCTATTGTGGGCCTCGTCAGTGAGGTGCAGCCATATCCCTCTAGGCACACTGAGCAATGGGTCCACGTCTGGATTCCCGCATCACACTTAGGGAGACTTCCCCAAGTGTCATAATTTGCATAAATAAAAAGAGAGAAGGGCTCAACCTGGGAACGAACAATAGCATAATAGCTTGTTCTATGGCTAGTTACCACCCTAGAAGCAGCCTCTTTTTGCTCAAAATGTGCCTTTCACAGAGAAGAACTTTCCTGTAGCATATCAGTCTGATCCTGACTTCACAGTACAGTCCAGCCCCGAAATACCAGGCAATCCCTCTCTGAACAAGAGAAACAGCAAAACCCCAGACGTACGTTTCGGCCTATTGTGGGCCTCGTCAGTGAGGTGCAGCCATATCCCTCTAGGCACACTGAGCAACGGGTCCACGTCTGGATTCCCGCATCACACTTAGGGAGACTTCCCCAAGTGTCATAATTTGCATAAATAAAAAGAGAGAAGCGCTCAACCTGGGAACGAACAATAGCATAATAGCTTGTTCTATGGCTAGTTACCACCCTAGAAGCAGCCTCTTTTTGCTCAAAATGTGCCTTTCACAGGGAAGAACTTTCCTGTAGCATATCAGTCTGATCCTGACTTCACAGTACAGTCCAGCCCCGAAATACCATGCAATCCCTCTCTGAACAAGAGAAACAGCAAAACCCCAGACGTACGTTTCGAACTATTGTGGGCCTCGTCAGTGAGGTGCAGCCATATCCCTCTAGGCACACTGAGCAACGGGTCCACGTCTGGATTCCCGCATCACACTTAGGGAGACTTCCCCAAGTGTCATAATTTGCATAAATAAAAAGAGAGAAGCGCTCAACCTGGGAACGAACAATAGCATAATAGCTTGTTCTATGGCTAGTTACCACCCTAGAAGCAGCCTCTTTTTGCTCAAAATGTGCCTTTCACAGAGAAGAACTTTCCTGTAGCATATCAGTCTGATCCTGACTTCACAGTACAGTCCAGCCCCGAAATACCAGGCAATCCCTCTCTGAACAAGAGAAACAGCAAAACCCCAGACGTACATTTCGGCCTATTGTGGGCCTCGTCAGTGAGGTGCAGCCATATCCCTCTAGGCACACTGAGCAACGGGTCCACATCTGGATTCCCGCATCACACTTAGGGAGACTTCCCCAAGTGTCATAATTTGCATAAATAAAAAGAGAGAAGCGCTCAACCTGGGAACGAACAATAGCATAATAGCTTGTTCTATGGCTAGTTACCACCCTAGAAGCAGCCTCTTTTTGTGACCTTGACATCAGACATGCGGGTAGGGGTAATGATGGAGTTGTCAACAGTTATAGAGAGATTGGGGTTGGAGGTTTTGGAAGATGGAGGGAAAATAAGGAACTCAGTTTTGGAGAGATTTAGCTTGAGGTAGTGAGAGGACATTCAGGAAGAGATGTGAGAAAGACAGTGCTCTAGTGCATTGGAATTTGAAAGCGCTTCGAGTTAGCTCAACTAAAGACCTTGTGTAAAGGGTTTGGGATAAAATAAAAGTTGCCCCAAATGCAACATAAATACATTAAAATAAACTGTTACACTCATATATACACTTTCTGATAAAAAATATTCATATAAATATTAATTAAAATATTTTATAAGGTTTAAAAGGGTTACTGTGTATTTACTGTAAATATTTGATATTCCAATGATCTTCAATATGAAGAGCATTAGGGTCATATGCATCAAGCTCCATACAGAGCTTGATGCCCCGTGTTTCTGGCGAGCTGGAAACAGAAATTATGAAGCAGCGGTCTGAGGCGGCGGACAGAAATCAACCCGATCGAATACGATCGGGATGATTGACACCCCCTGCTAGTGGCCGATTGGCCACAAAGCTGCAGGGGGAGGCATTGCACCAGTAGTTCACAAGAATTGCTGGTGCAATGATAAATGCCGAGAGCGTATACTATCGGCATTTATTGATGTGCAGCGGACATGATCCTCTATATCGGATTATGTCCGCTCGCACAATCATAAATATGCCCCTTAGAATGTCCAATATATGTAACACGCTTTCGGGTTTTGTGTTGTAGGTCTAATGTGGTGTTGGGTAAGGCAAATGAATGATTCGATTTCTATCAAGTAAATATTACAGTGGGGCAAAAAAGTATTTAGTCAGCCACCAATTGTACAAGTTCTCCCACTTAAGAAGATGAAAGAGGCCTGTAATTTTCATCATAGGTATACCTCAACTATGAGAGACAAAATGTGGAAACAAATCCAGACAATCACATTGTCTGATTTGGAAAGAATTTATTTGCAAATTATGGTGGAAAATAAGTATTTGGTCAATATCAAAAGTTCATCTCAATACTTTGTTATATATCCTTTGTTGGCAATGACAGAGGTCAAACGTTTTCTGTAAGTCTTCACAAGGTTGTTACACACTGTTGCTGGTATGTTGGTCCATTCCTGCATGCAGATCACCTCTAGAGCAGTGATGTTTTGGGGCTGTCGCTGGGCAACACGGACTTTCAACTCCCTCCAAAGGTTTTCTATGGGGTTGAGATCTGGAGACTGGCTAGGCCACTCCAGGACCTTGAAATGCTTCTTATGAAGCCACTCCTTCGTTGCCCAGGCGGTGTGTTTGGGTTCATTGTCATTCTGAAATACCCAGCTACGTTTCATCTTCAATGCCCTTGCTGATGGAAGGAGGTTTGCACTCAAAATCTCACGATACATGGCCCCATTCATTCTTTCATGTACACGGATCAGTTGTCCTGTTCCCTTTGCAGAGAAACAGCCCCAAAGCATGATGTTGCCACCCCCATGATTCACAGTAGGTATGGTGTTCTTTGGTGTCAACTCAGCTTTGTCTCTAATCCAAACACGACGAGTTGTGTTTCTACCAAACAGTTCTACTTTGGTTTCATCTGACCATATGACATTCTCCCAATCCACTTCTAGATCATCCAAATGCTCTCTAGCATACTTCAAGTGGACCCGGACATGTACTGGCTTAAGCAGGGGGACACGTCTGGCACTGCAGGATCTGAGTCGCTGGCGGCATAGTGTGTTACTGATGGTAGCCTTTGTTACGTTGGTCCCAGCTCTCTGCAGGTCATTCACTAGGTCCCCCCGTGTGGTTCTGGGATGTTTGCTCACCGTTCTTGGGATCATTTTGACCCCACGGGGTGAGATCTTGCATGGAGCCCCAGATCGAGGGAGATTATCAGTGGTCTTGTATGTCTTCCATTTTCTAAGTATTGCTCCCACAGTTGATTTCTTCACACCAAGCTGCTTGCCTATTGCAGATTCAGTCTTCCCAGCCTGGTGCAGGTCTACAATTTTGTTTTTGGTGTCCTTCGACAGCTCTTTGGTCTTCACCATAGTGGAGTTTGGAGTGTGACTGTTAGAGGTTGTGGACAGGTGTCTTTTATACTGATAACAAGTTAAAACAGGTGCCATTAATACAGGTAATGAGTGGAGGACAGAGGAGCCTCTTAAAGAAGAAGATACAGGTCTGTGAGAACCAGAAATCTTGGTTGTTTGTAGGTGACCAAATACTTATTTTCCACCATAATATGCAAATAAATTATTTCCAAATCAGACAATGTGATTGTCTGGATTTGTTTCCACATTTTGTCTCTCATAGTTGAGGTATACCTATGATGAAAATTACAGGCCTCTCTCATCTTCTTAAGTGGGAGAACTTGCACAATTGGTGGCTGACTAAATACTTTTTTGCCCCACTGTATATATAGAATATTAAAAAAATATATTATGATAGATTCTGTAAAAAATACATTTATATTCAGATGATTTTTTTAAATGTTTAAGTATATTTATTATAATTATTTACATGAATTATTAATATCAATATACAATATTTTATATTAAATAAATAAATACATAACGTACCATACTGATTTCTTCAATATTTATGACGATTTTGTTCTACAAACCCAATCATATTTTTTTGCTTTAATCAGTGATATTCAGATAACTTAGGCAGTTTTATTAATTCAAGCTGGCATGTATCTGATGCATTGGAATGCTATTTCTCATGTTAAGTCTCCTTTTTGTGCAGTTAAAATATCACATTTTGTAATTTAACCTGAACCTCATTCACCAGTGCCTACTATTAGCTATATTTTTGAACTCTTGGGCATTGTTTATATTGAAATTGTAATTTTGACAACCATTAGTCCACATAACAATATTTATTAAAGAGAATATTACCAAACATAAAGTGTTTTCTGCCTTATATTTTGGGAAAGGTTAAAGTAAGCATTTAAGTTCCAAGTCAGACTCTGAAAAATGGGATAATATATTGATTGCAAACAAGGATGGAATGACTTAAAATGATTCTTTTGTCTAGTTAAAGGGACATGCCACCCACATTTTTTCTTTTATGATTTAGAAAGAGAATGCAATTTTAAACATCTTTCTAATTTACTTATATTATCTAATTTGTTTTATTCTCTTGATATTCTTTGATGAAAAGCATATCTAGATATGCTCACTAGCTGCTGATTGGTTGCTGCACATAGAAGCATCATGTGATTGGCTCACCATGTGCATTGCTTTTTCTTCAAATAAGGATATTTAAAAAATGATGCAAAATAAATTATGGAAGTAAATTGTAATGTTGTTTAAATTTCTATTCTCTATCTGAATAATGAAAGAAAGATTTTGGGTTTAGTGGTCCTTTAAGTCACATTATGAGACAGAGTGACACACTGTACTGAGTGTCTTCTACAGACCACGCAATGGATAATCATTTTTATACTGTGAAAGGGAGTCATGGATGAAATTGGGTTGTAGGGTATCTATGTAACAACAATCTGGAATCTTTTTTTAATACAAACATAAAAAGAAAATTGTGGTAAGGAGTATTCCAGTAATCCTCTTAAGAAAAATTGGGACTGTGCATCCTATGGACTCAATGGATAGGTGTTCTGGCCCTGATTGCAAACCAAGAAATTCTAAAGTTAAACTCACATTCTCCATTGCATTGTTGATAGGAAATGTATCATACTTAATGATGTACTAGCAATACATTAATAATAATTATAATATTAAAAATAGTAATAATAGAAAGTAACAGATTACTAAATGCAACACTAAGCTAAAACAAAAGCAAATTAACTAGGTAATTAATTCATTCATTAATCAATGCATTGTATATAGGTATACCTGATATTAAATGCAAAGGATAAGTATTAATAAGCGCAGGGTGAAATCACCAAACTCCTGAGACACCTAAGAGTCCTTATCATAGGTATATAAAAAAATGCCAATATAAATATTATAGACAGGAGCGCTATAGCTAAAGGTGTATAAAACTATGGACTAATAGTGATACTGCTAAAGTGCAAAACCTTATTGGTATGTGTGGAATAAATGATATAGTATAAAAAGTGTATAAACATACAAGGATTAATTTAAAGAGTGAATGCAATGTGAAAGTGAATTAATAAGGTGATACCACTGGTAGATGATCTGTTCAATCAATAATAGTGACAAACAATATACGCAATCAATAGCTAAATTAATTAAAAAATAACCAAATCTGTAAGTGAATAGCAAGGCACTAAAAAAGTTGAAAGGAATTACCGCCGTGGCGGAATAACGTCACTGTTATGGGCGCCGGCTTGGATGAGCAATCCGATTGGTCCTTGTGCGATCAACTTTAAACTTCAGCCGCCTCGCTCCACAAGTCAGAGTATCCGCTCTTAAGTGCCCAAAAGCACGCAGGGTACTCTTTGCAAGTGTTTTCTCAGCTTTTCTCAGCGTGCTTTTGGGCACTTAAGAGCGGATACTCTGACTTGTGGAGTGAGGCGGCTGAAGTTTAAAGTTGATCGCACAAGGACCAATTGGATTGCTCATCCAAGCCGGCGCCCATAAGAGTGACATCATTCCACCACGGCGGTAATTCCTTTCAACAGAATCGTGAGCTGCACTGTTTGGGGGTAAGCCTGTGATTCCGGCTCACAGTAGAATCATTTATCCGGATTTGCTAAGTTATTTTGGTCAAAATGAAAGACAATCTCTGACTGTTTCCCCTTTATATGTATGTGGTGGCAACCTTTTTTAGACACGGAGACGTACGTTTTTAGTTCTATACTGTACTGTAATTTGTCTTTTTTGTCTATTAAATTTTAGGCAGTGCCTTGCTATTCACTTACAGATTTGGCTATTTATTATTAATTTAGCTATTGTTTGCGTATATTGTTTGTCACTATTATTGATTGAACAGATCATCTACCAGTGGTATCACCTTATTAATTCACTTTCACATTGCATTCACTCTTTAAATTAATCCTTGTATGTTTATACACTTTTTATACTATATCATTTATTCCACACATACCTATAAGGTTTTGCACTTTAGCAGTATCACTATTAGTCCATAGTTTTATACACCTTTAGCTATAGCGCTCCTGTCTATAATATTTATATTGGTATACCTAATATTCCTTTATATATAAACAAATAAGATTTTATAATTTGTTATAGTCTAAGACTACAACTACTACTACTACTAATAATAATAATAATAATAATAATAGTAATAATATATTTTAAACTAATATAAATTAGAGATAGATATTCAGTTTATATGTATAAATATAGGAATTGCATTAGATTAACATGTTATATCCCTAAAAACGAAATCTCCAAACAATGATTAAAAGCCTTCAGTATACAATTGAATTTGTTTTAAAACTCAGTATCATGTACTATGTACTTTCAGAGGAATAAGATATAATGATGTTAGTTCCTATAAAAAAAGGAAAAAAAGAAAGAACAACAACTCAGGAATGTATTCATCAGAGCTTGAAATATTTTGAAGAAATGTTTCACTTTATCACAGAGTGCACTGACAAGTCTACTATAGGGAATTAGTTTAATCTAATATTTAATCAAATATGTGGTCACTCTTTTCAGTCACTGGAGTATATACAATGAAATTTACTATGTAGGTAGTACAAATTCTACAGCTATTTATCAGACATGCCAACTTTGACAAATATTTCAGCAAGCACTTTTTGCATAGCTGATGACATCACAGACAGCATTGCCACATAAATAAATCTAATATACAAACCTTTTCTCCTTTCCTCTTTTTTTAAATATATATATTCTTTCAAAATATGAATATATTGAGAAATGGCACAGCCAAACAGGAAAAATGACTAGATATTATAAAAAAGTTAAAGGGCTATGTCACCCCCCCTCTTTTTTAAAATATATATATTCTTTCAAAATGTGAATATATTGAGAAATGTCACAACCAAACAGGAAAAATGAATAGATATTATAAAAGTTAAAGGGCTATGAAACCCCCCCACAAAACAAATATTCATGATTCAGAAATACAATTTTAAACAACCTTTCAATTTACTTATATTAACTAATTTGCTTCTTTCTCTTCATATACACCTAGATTACAAGTTGTGCGGTACGGCTATACCGCTGAAAAATTGGCCTTTGCGAGCAGAATATTTAGCTCACCCGTATTAAGTCACGGCGGTACGTTTATGCCGCTAGTGTTTAAGCCTATACCGCAACGATCCATTCTGCTTTTAAAAAAAAAAGGCTTTTTAGTGTGGAATATTCAGCATGATTCATTCCGCTATCAAAGGCCAGTAGTTATGGATTTTGCAAGCAAAAATGTTTCACAAAACTCATAACAAAAATGTTACAAATTACACTAACACCCATAAACTACCTATTAACCCCTAAACCAACATACCGCTACATTACAACTACTATAATAAACCTATTAACCTCTAATCTGCCGCCTATCCACATCGCCAACACTAAATAAACCTATTAACCCCTAATCCGTCGCCCACCCACCCACATTGCCAACACTAAATAAACCTATTAACCCCCCTAAACCGCCCTCCCCTGCATCACAAATACTATAATTAACCTATTAACCCCTAATCCGCCACCCACCCATATCAGCCAATAGGATTTAAGCAGCTCTCCTCCTATTGGCTGATTTGAAATTTCCATCAAATAGGAATGCAAGGTACCCCAATAAAAAATTGGTACCTTGCATTCAATCTTCAGTGTGCGGCAGACGATCGCATGAAGAGGATCCTTCATTCTATATGTCTGCACGGCCACCATTCCAGCTCTGCGAGGCGACGCCTTCACTCCACGCCACCGTGAATAAGAATAAAAAGATGGCCCTGTGCTGGATGAAGATGGATCCGCCTAGAAGTAGATCTTCACTGCAGGACTTCTGCAATGGTGAGTACTTTTGTCGGGGTTAGTGTTAGGGTTTTTTTGGGTGTTTTTTTTTTTTTAGATTAGGGCTTTTTATTTTTTAATGGGTACTATAAAGAGCTAATAGAGCAGATACATCAGATCCCTAGCGCTCACCACTTCCACGTCTTCTCCGGCAGCGTGTCTTCAGCGAGTGCACACATCATCAGCCTGCTTCCAAGTGAGGGTGTCGTAAGACAGCGTCGTCATTAGGACGCCAAACAGCATACAAACAGGAAAACAGGTAAGTCTATCGCAACTCCTCCCCAGGAAACGCACAGTGACTCTTGTAGTAAAAATAGAAAAGTCTTTATTTGGTAGTAGAGCGCAATTAAAATCAGGGATGTGAGATGCAACTCACAGATTCAATAATGGTGTTCCAGTATTGCAAGACACGGCAAACATGTTTCGTGTGGGGCCTCCACACTTGTTCACTGCTGTTGATTGCAAGCACTGGATACACCTTTTAAGGACAATCAATCACCAAAAATTACAAACATGTGTGTACTTAACCCTGCCTATACAAATAATTGCCAAATAGAATACACAGACGTTTAACATGTGAGAGGAGAATGAAATAGCTAACATTGAAAAAATATATATTAATAACATTATGATTTATCAACTATGCAATGAAAATATGTTATATAAAAGTTCTTTTGGGGAACCAGGAGAGACCAGGACTTGTCATATGAATAAACATTAGATAAATAGATTAACATCAGATTCCATATTAATGCCAAGCGGGTATCTAGTATTGAGAGTGAATATCCACTGAGCCTCCTTATAGCTCAGTTTATATTCCCTGTCTCCCCCCCTAGAATGTTTTGGGATATGATCAATGGCCTGAAATGATACTAGGGATGAGTCAGCATCATGCATATTTTTAAAATGCTTAGCAACAGGCGTGAAGACATCAGGGTTTTCAATATCCCTGATGTGTTCAAGTGCTCTGTCCCTGAACATTCGCTGGGTTTTTCCAACGTATTGGATCTGGCACCCCCTGCAGGTCAAAAGATAAACTACAAAAGTAGATTTGCAGTTCAATTTGTGTCTAATTCGATATGACTTATTTGTAACTGAGGAATGAAAGCAATCACCCTCCACCACATAATTGCAGGTTTTGGATATTTTTGCTTTGCATACTATAAAGAGCTAATAGACCTTTTAAGGGTAATGCCCATACAAATGCCCCTTTGGAGCAATGAGTATCTTTTTTTTTTTTTAGAGCTTTTTTATTTTGGGGGTTGGGTGGGTGGGGGATTTTACTGTTAGGGGGTAATTGGTTTATTTTAAAGTAAAAGAGCTGTTAAACTTTAGGTGCAATGCCCTAAAAAAGGACATTTTAAGGGCTATTGGTAGTTTATTCTTATATTAGAGGGTGTTTTTATATTGGGTTGGCTTTTTATTTTATAGGGGTATTAGATTAGGTTTATTTTTTTTTATTTTGAATAATTTCGTAATTTTAGAATTTGTTAGTTTTTTGTAATGTTAGGTTTTTTTATTTTTTGTTTATTTTTATAAACATGCTTTATTAAGAAGATATGCTGTGCAAAATACAGAATGAACTCAGTTACGCACATATACAGAGAAATCATTATACTGTATAAGACAAGGATAGATCTTTAAATGAGAATCAAATACTGAAGACGTTCTTAAGGATATGTTAGTTTTTTTATAGTAGTGTTAGGATTTTTAATTTTGTAATGTTTTATTTTTGGTATATATATATATATATATATATATATATATATTTAATAATAGTAATGTTAGGTTAATTTATAGTTTAAGCATATTTGTTTTTTATTTCACAGGCAAGTTTTCATTTATTTGTAGTTATATTGTAAGTTTAATTTAAAGTTAGGGGGTGTTAGGTTTAGGGGCTAAAAGTTTAATTTAGGTAGTCATAATATACCCTAGTCACAGGGAGGAGGCGCTAGTAAAAGAGCAAGCAAATCAAATATGTAAGCAAAAGTGTGAATCCTAATTCTTATATCAATACCACAATTGAGTATATGTATACCTGTATATATAGTAGGTTATCCTCAAGGTAACAGTAAGATGTTAATATACATAAATATATTTTTAAACAATGCAATATTATATATAAATGTTTAATATATGCACAGAATAACCTAAAGGTGACAATCATGTGTAAAAATATTGTCTCCTTTAACAATGAAATATATAAAAAAAAGTGCTCTTTAATTCCAAAAGTAAAGGTGTTGACTGACTCCTCCTCACCGATTCGTCCGGGTTAACTATGGAAAATAAGGAAGAACAGAGGGGCGCCTCATGTTTGGTATCATCAGATGTATAAGGATACAAATCACAATCAAGTCAAATGGATACTCACATATTCCAGAAGCACACCAATGTGCTAGTAGGTACAGGCTGTAGATTTAGACAGGTGTAACAGCTCACCCACAATATTATTTGTTCCTTTGTGCTGAACTACTGGGAAAAAGTAGAATACAAAGACAGGCACTACATGTGCAGATCATTCAGAGTACAATTGTATTCAAATACATTCCCAAATGGGTACTCACATTTAGGCTGAGCACACAAATGGGCTGATAGGAGCAGGCTGGCAGATTAGGGAGAGGTGTGTCAGCTCACCCCATACACAGATATCCAAAGTAAGCTGTTATTAAGGGGTATGCAGATTTGTGCAGTTTGTTTATCATATATGAATCAAGATGGCAGGCAGGTAAGGTGTATCCACTCATTAGATTTTTTTCCATAAAAAGTGTATTTATTAAACACAAAATTTAAAAACAACACAGCAGTGCTATAAAAGTGGACCAGGGGTATTACAATGACCCCCTAAAAATACAACGCGTTTCTCGGTTTTAAAACCTTTTCCTCAGGCCTGCTCCTATCAGCACATTTGTGTGCTCAGCCTAAATGTGAGTACCCATTTGGGAATGTATTTGAATACAATTGTACTCTGAATGATCTGCACATGTAGTGCCTGTCTTTGTATTCTACTTTTTCCCAGTACTGCAGCACAAAGGAACAAATTCTATTGTGGGTGAGCCGTTACACCTGTCTAAATCTACAGCCTATACCTACTAGCACATAGGTGTGCTTCTGGAATATGTGAGTATCCATTTGGCTTGATTGTGATTTGTATCCTTATACATCTGATGATACCACACATGAGGCGCCCCTCTGTTCTTCCTTAATTTTGGTAGTCGCAATGTGGGTTTTTGGTGGTTTAGGGGTTAATAGTTTTATTTAGGAGTTAGCAATGTGGGGGTTTGGCCGATTAGGGGTTAATAGGCTTATTTAGTGTTGGCGATGTCGGGGGCGGAGGTTTAGGGGTTAATATCTTATTTAATGTTGGCAATGTTGGGGGGCAGCAGATTAGGGGTATTTAGACTAGGGGTTTATGTTAGGGTGTTAGATTTAAACAAAACTTTCTTGTCCCCATAGACATTAATAGGGATTGCGTTATAGCGATCGCCATTCCGCAATCGCAGGTGTTCGTTTTTTTCTAACCCTTTTTCTCCATTGATGTCTATGGGGGAAAACGTGCATGAGCACGTCAAGTCAGGACATGGCTTTTGTGTGGTATGGAGCTTATAGAAACAAAACGCACAACACAAGAAGGTTATTTTGTAACTTGTAATGGCAGCGCTATGGAAAGTGCGGTACTGCTAAATTTTTTGCGTTATTTGCGCACCGGGTTTAGTGCACAACTTGTAATTTAGGTGTATGTTTGTTGAAAAACATAGCTTGGTAGGATCAGGAGTTGGAATCTAGCTGCAGATTGGTGGCTGCACATATATGCCTCTTGTCATTGGCTTAACAATTGTTTTAATCACGCTCCCAGTAGTGCATTGCTGCTCCTTCAATTAAAGGGACACTGAACCCAAATTTTTTCTTTCGTGATTCAGATAGAGCATGAAATTTTAAGCAACTTTCTAATTTACTCCAATTATCAAATTTTCTTCATTCTCTTGGTATCTTCATTTGAAATGCAAGAATGTAAGTTTAGATGCCGGACCATTTTTTGTGAACAACCTGGGTTGTCCTTGCTGATTGGTGGATAAATTCATCCACCAATAAAAAAGTACTGTCCGGAGTTCTCAACCAGAAAAAAAGTTTACATGCCTTCTTTTTCAAATAAAGATAGCAAGAGAACGAAGAAAAATTGATAATAGGAGTAAAGTAGAAAGTTGCTTAAAATTGCATGCTCTATCTAAATCATGAAAGAAAATTTTTGGGTTCAGTGTCCCTTTAAGGATACCAAGATAATGAAACCAAAATTAATAATAGAAGTTCATTGCAAAACTGATTTAAAAATGTATGCACTATCTCACTATCTTAATCAAGAAAGAAGCGTTTTGGATTTCATGCCCATTTAAGTTTTACACATCAGTTGAAATCTTATAAGAAAACTTAACTAGCTTGTGATATTTAATTTAATGGCTCTGTCTAGGAGGTGGTAATGACCACGTATCGACTTAAAAAACAACAATTCTTTTCAATTACCCCCCCCCAAAAAAAAAATCCCCTTCTTTGGTGCTTATGTAATATATTTACTAGTATCTTTTCCTTAAATATTGGTGGGAACCAGTGCTCTCCTCAGTCATCCCTTGCCAAATACACTTTACAATTTTTAAAGAAACAAAACATACACTTAAGTAACCCTTAAATTACAATACACACATTTAAAGGAACTCCTAATTCCAAAACTCATTCAAATTAAAAACCCTAGCACCCTACCCAAGGGACTTTACATCTTACAAACTGTTACATAGCACTCCCTCTCCCATAGACGTACATCCCACCCAGGGATTTCCTTCCACACAGGGGACCCATATAATAACCTTCCATCTGTTTAAGAGTCTCTCAAGAACCACAACCTACTCATGAATTTAATTTACAAGTGCATGTTAAGGGGAAAATCTACTTGATTTACCTATATTTATTTAAGTTATGGAGGAGATAAAACTGTTAGATTAAAATCTTCTATTACATAAAACTAAGCACCAGATAAATTATTGTATAGACAATCAGCACATCTAGGCAAGTATCCCCGCTTGCTTTAAATGTGAGATATTATAAATCTAATTTAGGACTAGGGCAAAGAAGTACAGAAAGCGCAAGAAGCCTTGAGTTATTTATTGCAACAACAAATGAATATAATCAACATAAAAACTTACATTCAAGTAAGCATAGTAATGCACCAAGTTCATAAACAGCCGCAGTCTAAGACCTGATCCTCAGACAGATATGTCCAGATTTCAAAAGGACCGCCGAACAAAGTCGGCGTCTGATGTCACTGTAAGGGTCCGGCACCGGAGCATCCCCCTGCAGGTCTAAGCCTCTTAGACCGCTGATGCTGTTAGTATGACCGGAGCACAGGAGCACTAATTGTAGTATCCCTATGCGTTTCATCCGGATCCCGGCCAGACTTCTTCAAGGGTTGTTTGATAGAATGATAAAGAGCTGCTTTGGGCCATCTATTTATACCATAGGGGAAATGTGCCCTCTATTGGTATATTAGTATGTTAGTAACCAACATTAGAAAAGTGCATATATACAATACATGATAAAAAGGAAAATTAAATAAGTACATTTAAAATTACATATGAAATACATACAAAATTAATTATTTTAAATTCATAAAAATCAAATACATGATAAATACTTAATAACCTTTAAAATTCATAACCTTTAAAATTCATCTACCTAGACCCTATATATATATTCTAAAAATACATATACTAGCACAACACTTCATTAATTGTATTAAAATTATTGGATTCCATTGACAATAATAATAATAATAATAATAATAATAATAACTCTAATTCAGTTCATCTGGAAAGAAAAAATAAATCAATAAATAGAAGGGATATTTAAGCATTAATACATAATATTAGCAATTGATACATAATATTAGCAAAAAAATAGGATGTAGTGATGTTATTCGGATACTATCCATCAATATATATAATACAACTATAAATAAACATATATGGGGTTTAGAATATTCCTCTTTGGAATATGTAATAAACATACCTACCTATAATCAAATACTATAAAACCACATTAATACAAGACTAAAATTAATTAAACCTAAAAAAAGAACCTAAAAAAATTACACCTAAAAAATTACATATATGCAGCAAGGTCCAAATCAATATTTAAACCTCTAGGGGCCAAACTACCAATTTTATATATCCAATATGTCTCCTGCTGTCTTAAAGCTAGGAGCCTATTGTGAATATTGGGAGGGATCTATAACTTTAACCTTGAAGGAAGACGGATTACAGTTGTGCATTTCCAGAAAATGAATGGGAACGCTATGTTTAAAAGATTTTTCTTTCTTGGCCATTTTAATGTTATACAGGTGCTCATTGGTTCTAGTTCTTATTTTTCTTTTTGTGTGCCCTACATAGAACAAACTACAGCCACAATTGATGAGGTACACGACAAAGGTGGAATCACATGTAGCTCTACAATTGATACTAAAATTCTGAGTGCCATCCCAATTGGAAAAATTAGATGAGTTATCAACATGACTACACATATTACATACTCGCCCTAAAAATCCATCTGATAATCAGTTCACAAATTATAACCAAGTTCCATCAAGGTTTTTTTTAGAAGTAAACAGGCCAAGAGGGCATACAATAATGAACAGAATGAACCAAGAAACATCGGAGGGAGAGAGATTAAATCCAGGGAAAAGGAACATATATTCGAGAAAAAGATTGTTAGAACAAGAAGGGGAATCAGAGCAGGACAGAGATTGCAAACAAGTAGACAGAAGACCAAGATACTAGAGGAAGGGAAATCAACCATTTATAATCTTTCTAGCATTGTACTAGATTCTGATTATAAACTATTAAGTAAAGGGTTGAATTTTGCACCTAAAGCACCACCCAATAAGTTTGAAGTATTTATCGATAATCAAAAATGTATTCGCAAATGAACGTTAAAACGTTATTTTGCCAAGAATCCTTGCAACAGGGGTGATCACAATCCAGAATATCTGGAATTTAAAGATTTAGACACTTTAAAAATCTTACGAGATCTTGAGAGACAAAATACTAATGTATCAGACTCTATAAGTGAAGGTTCTATATTACCACTAGATCTCATGAACTTAACTGTTCATGAGGAAGAACAACATATAATTCATTCAAACTTCAAAAACAAATAAAATTTTTATCCTGTAGGGACTCAGGGTGATCAGATTCCAGTTTTTGGAAAATTGGTAATGGAGGATTTAGAAAAGGCCTTTGTCAAACCAAATAAATTTATCAATACATTTTCTGACAATCTCACCACCCTTGAACGCAAGTCACTCATAAACCTTAAAAACAATAATAATATCATCATTTGGAGTGCGGACAAGGGTGGTGGAATTGTCATACAGGACAGAGATGTATATTTAAAAGAAGCTTATCGTTTATTGGAGGATGATACTACTTATTCTATCTTAGAGAGAGACCCCACTGTGGGGTATACTAGAGATCTTAAAAATCTTTTATGTTAAGCAAAGGATAAAATGGTTAAAACCAATGAGGAATTTGCATTTTTATTTGTGGCCTCTCCGAAAATTGCTGGATTTTATCACTTGCCTAAAGTCCACAAGGACCCTAGCAATCCCCCAGGTAGGCCCATAGTCTCTGGTATAGATTCACTTAGTAATCATCTATCCCAATATGTGGACCATTATTTACAGCCTATTGTACAGAAGACCAGGGCCTACCTGAGGGATAGCACACAAGTCATTACTAACTTTGAGGGTATACCCTGGAAGGATGACTATTGTTTTGTCACATGTGATGTGACTTCCTTATATACCTGTATTCCTCATATATTAGGTAGTAAGGCTATTTTGAATGAACTAATGAGATGGAATATTCCCAAAGATCATATAGACTTTATCATTGACTCCATTATGTTTATTCTTGAACATAATTATTTTCTCTTTGAGAAAAAATACTACAGACAAATAAGGGGGGCGGCAATGGGGATGACCTTTGCGCCCTCTTATGCGAACTTATATGTCAATGATTTTGAAAATAATTATATATGGCATAATAACCCATTTTATAAAAACATTATTAAATTCCATCGCTATATCGATGATGTGTTGATTCTGTGGCAAGGAAAAGAGGCAGATATTGGTATTTTTATTAATTTCATGAATGGAAATAGCTATAATCTTGTTTTTACTGCAAATATGTCTAATACTAAAATAGAATTTCTGGATTTGCTTCTATATGTGGATGAAAATAATCAGATAGCAACTACTAATTTTAGGAAACCAACTGAGAAGAATAGCTATATAGACGCTACAAGTGGCCATAAAAGAAGCTGGGTTTCAAATGTTCCGTATGGTCAATATTTATGAATGCGTAAAAATTGTACTCATACATCTCATTTTCTATCTGAGGCTGCCATTTTGGATAAAAAATTCTCTGACAAGGGATACAAAAAAGAACTTCTAGAAACAGCTAAAGATAAGGCCTTGAGTGTTTCCAGACATGATTTGTTAAACAAAATTAAACCCCCTAATGTAAAGAATAATGTAACATCTGATACTCCCAGTTTTATTACCCGATATAATGAAGGTTCTAGTACTATACAAAAAGTCCTTAAAAAACATTGGTCTATTTTAAAAACTGACCCTATATTAGGCAATTTATTAGCAGATAAACCTCAGATCATTTTCAAAAAAGGAAAAAATCTGAAAAATATATTGGCTCCGAGTAAGCTTAGGGACCCTAATCCATCAGTATATAATGCACGTAATTGGCTAACTGTCAAAAAGGGAACTTTTAGATGTTTGAAAACAGTATGTAATATGTGTAGTCATGTTGATAACTCATCTAATTTTTCCAATTGGGATGGCACTCAGACTTTTAGTATCAATTGTAGAGCTACATGTGATTCCACCTTTGTGGTGTACCTCATCAATTGTGGCTGTGATTTATTCTATGTAGGGCGCACAAAAAGAAAAATAAGAACTAGAACCAATGAGCACCTGTATAACATTAAAATGGCCAAGAAAGAAAAATCTTTTAAACATAGCGTTCCCATTCATTTTCTGGAAATGCACAACTGTAATCCGTCTTCCTTCAAGGTTAAAGTTATAGATCCCTCCCAATATTCACAATAGGCTCCTAGCTTTAAGACAGCAGGAGACATATTGGATATATAAAATTGGTAGTTTGGCCCCTAGAGGTTTAAATATTGATTTGGACCTTGCTGCATATATGTAATTTTTTAGGTGTAATTTTTTTAGGTTCTTTTTTTAGGTTTAATTAATTTTAGTCTTGTATTAATGTGGTTTTATAGTATTTGATTATAGGTAGGTATGTTTATTACATATTCCAAAGAGGAATATTCTAAACCCCATATATGTTTATTTATAGTTGTAATATATATATTGATGGATAGTATCCGAATAACATCACTACATCCTATTTTTTTGCTAATATTATGTATCAATTGCTAATATTATGTATCAATGCTTAAATATCCCTTCTATTTATTGATTTATTTTTTCTTTCCAGATGAACTGAATTAGAGTTATTATTATTATTATTATTATTATTGTCAATGGAATCCAATAATTTTAATACAATTAATGAAGTGTTGTGTTAGTATATGTATTTTTAGAATATATATATAGGGTCTAGGTAGATGAATTTTAAAGGTTATGAATTTTAAAGGTTATTAAGTATTTATCATGTATTTGATTTTTATGAATTTAAAATAATTTATTTTGTATGTATTTCATATGTAATTTTAAATGTACTTATTTAATTTTCCTTTTTATCATGTATTGTATATATGCACTTTTCTAATGTTGGTTACTAACATACTAATATACCAATAGAGGGCGCATTTCCCCTATGGTATAAATAGATGGCCCAAAGCAGCTCTTTAGCATTCTATCTGAACTATTTACAAACAACCCTTGAAGAAGTCCGGCAGGGATCCGGACGAAACGCATAGGGATACCGCAATAAGTGCTCCTGTGCTCCGGTCATACTAACAGCATCAGCGGTCTAAGAGGCTTAGACCTGCAGGGGGACGCTCCGGTGCCGGATCCTTACAGTGACGTCAGACGCCGACTTTGTTCGGCGGCCCTTTTGAAATCTGGACATATCTGTCTGAGGATCAGGTCTTAGACTGCGGCTGTTTATGAACTTGGTGCATTACTATGCTTACTTTAATGTAAGTTTTTATGTTGATTATATTCATTTGTTGTTGCAAAAATAACTCAAGGCTTCTTGTACTTTCTGTACTTCTTTGCCCTAGTCCTGCTTTCAACCCTGGTGATTTCAAGAAATATCACCAAAAAGAAGCGGCATCAACTTGAGTTTACCTAAGACCCCTTTTGGAATTCCCTCTACCTCTGTTGGAACACTGAAATACATTGGGACTCTAGGTTTGAATCCTTTGCTACATTGATAATTGTTTCTTATGTGCATTTTTTATTGTACTTTTTATTCTGAAGATTTATTTATGTTGTATCAATGTGTTATACTGATGTGCTTTGATATGTGCTGTTAGTCTAACTCTATCCATAGAAACAGTATAGGTGATTTGAGAGTCCTCAGTTTATTAGCGCTGATTTAACATTTGTGTGTCAGTATAAATCTAATTTGCATATCTTACCCAGAATTTTCTGGTGCATTGGTAACAATGTATACAGACTACTTCTATGGGAAGGCCTAGATGTATTGCTATACAATCATTTTATGGTTTTTAATTCATCAATAAATATTTATAAAACAAATATCTGATTGGTTAGTTAGTCAAGTATGTTTCTGAGAGTTAAAGTGTAATTTGTGAGAGTCCTGATCTTGAGCAACTAAAGGGAAAACAGAATGTATTAAAGTCAATGTTCTAAGGATGAAACATCCATGGTTCAACCAAAAAAAACCCACAAGCAATTCATCATCATTCACTCCAGGTTTAAGGATCTATATTTGAATATGGTATCTTGATGTATTGTCATGGATAGGAGATGTGATATGTGAATTTCCCTATGTTAAGGTTCCCAGGGTTGAAAGGGTTGTGTTGGTTTATTATTAATTTGTTTGGAGGGGTAACGAGTAAGGTTAGTTTGGTTGGAGCTAAAAGTAATATATGCAGGATTGGAAGGTATTGAATGCAACTAGGTAGCTTTTTGTCCTAATTTTGTGTGTAAAGTTAGAGGTATTTTAGCACTTCAGTTTTTGGCAAATTATATTTAAGGGTAAAGTGTAGTTAGGGTAAAAATTGGTAATTAAAAAGGAGTTTTAGAGTAACATATAATGTTGCACTACTAACTACAACATAAAATTGCTCAATAAAACAAGATACAATTAAGGGAAACCTTCAAGATTGAAATTACCATCCCGTTTTCACCTTCCTAGTAGTTAATGGCAGCTGATTGAAGAAGAATTAACATGGGAATACCAACAGCTCACAACAGATTAAGATGGCTACTCTGAAGTGTAATTTCCTTTGATCTATTGACGTGAGAGTCTAAGCTTTTTATTTTTCATTAACATGAGTTAGAATTGTGATTACTGGTGAGGAAGCAACATAGTGTTCCTGGCAGTTACTTTGATAATAACCAATTAAGAGATCAATTAAATTTGAATAACTAATATTTATTATATCCTGAATTGGTAATCAAAATTAATTGTTTCATTAATTTTCTGGTACTAAAAAATGGAACAAAACCCCAATATAGAAATCATTCAGGAATAAGATTTACTGAAAGGTGTCTTTTATGCCGCTAACATTGAACCAAAACTGATTAAACTTATTACATGTTGTCAGTAAGATATACTAACCCTTTCTTCTTTATCTGCTTTGAACTGGTATTTATAAATATCACATTAAGAAACACTATGAGCCAGATTAAAAGTGGAGCGCTATTTTGCGATCTTGCTCTCACACTAACTGTGCTAGAAGTAAATTTTTTACTCAAAAAGCCAAAGTTAAATATTGTGCACGCGATAACCTATTCACCCATTGAAGTCAATGGAGCAAAAAAAATTGCCCACTCATTCGCTAACCTGAATGCATATTCTCAACGACATAAAAATATGAATATTTCACATTCCAATGTTCTTCACATAGGATATGTTCTATTTATTCTTAAATACATATTTGTACATATATATCAAGGTATTTTGGTACAATATATATATATATATACCTATATGAATATATATAGGTAGAGATATATAGATATATATATAGGAATATCTATTTAGACATACATAGAATATATTCTGCTATGTGTTGAACATTGGAATGTAAAATATTTAGTAAATACACAGTATAACACGTTATTAAAAATGAATATGTTTTCCTCTTCCTCCACGCAAACCAAAACAAACACCACAGCATAACATCCAACCCACCTACCATCCTCGGACAAACCATCACCCCCAGCATCAAAGCCAAAAGCCTTGGAGTCTTCTTTGACATCTTTGACTCAGACATGACAATGGTCCCACAAATAGGATCAGTAGTCAGCGGATCTCACCACCTTCTTCACCTACTACGTCGACTGAAGGAGACACCGCAGATGTAGTTGGAACAATCATCAATTCCCAACTTGACTATGCAAACTCCCTCTACTTAGGACTTCCCAAATACCAAATCCCATGACTACAAGTCATCCAGAACACAGCCACTGGGAAAAAACCCTGGGAATTGATCACCCCATCCCTGAAGACACTCCATTGGCTACCCATGAAGGATAGTGTTACATTCAAGACCTTCTGCCTCATCCACAAATGTACACAAGGAAAAGCCCCAAAATATCTCTGCAACAAAATAAAGCACTACAGCCCTAGTCACCCTCTCCGATCAGCCAACCAGAACCTCCTCCACATACCCAAGACCCGCTACAAATCAACAGGCGAACGAAGATTCACAGTCCAAGGACCCCAGCTATGAAATGCGCTACCCACGGACATCTGCTCCGAAGAAAAACATCTAGCTTCAGGAGGAAGCTCAAGACCCAACTTTTCTGAACGCTCAGGCCACTTCTGGCTAAAAAGCACCTTGAGGTGATTTAGCTTGCGGTGTAGCACAATACAAGTTACTCATTCATTCATCTAATGACAGCAAAGGAATCCAATGCACTTGTATATATGTGTACATAAGTATTTATGTGTTTATATATGCATATAAATCTCTAAATACATTTATACACATATAAATACATATGTGTCAAAATTTAAATGTGCATGGGTGCATTTCAATTTAAAATATAAGCATTTTTGCAATATGATTCCATTAGCAAAATGCTTCTAATAACAGTTATAACTGTTTTCCTGCAGCATACGCACATATGGTGTGAGGGCCCATGCACCAGTATTCAGACACTAAATATTTATTAACCCCTTAACCGCTACCCCCACAATTGCCAACACTAACTAAACCTATTAACCCCCTAAACTGCCGCTCCCCCACATTTGCAACACTAACTAAACTTAACCTCTAGACCACCGTTCCCTGACATCGCCAGCACTAAAAAAAGCTATTAAACCCTAAACCACCGGCCCCCCACATCGCCAACAATAACTAAACCTATTAACCCCTAAATCGCCGCCCCCCCACATTGTGAACACTAACTAAACATATTAACCTCTAAACTGCCATTCCCCGACATTGCCAACACTAAATAAAGCTATTAACCCATAAACCACCATCCTCTCACATCGCCAACACTAACTAAACCTATTAACCCCCCTAAACCGCCGCCCCTCCAGATCGGCAACACTAACTAAACTTGTTAACCTCTAAACCGCCATTCCCCAACATCGTTAACACTAAATAAAGCTATTAAACCCTAAACCACTGTCCCCCCACATCGCCAACAATAACTAAATATATTAACCTCTAAACTGCCATTCCCCGACATTGCTGACACTAAACAAAGCTATTAACCCCTAAACTGCCACCCCCTCACATCACCAACACTAACTAAACATATTAACCCCCTAAACCGCGCCCCCCCCACATCGGCAACACTAACTAAACTTATTAACCTCTAAACCGCCGTTCCCCCACATTGCCAACACTAACTAAACCTATTAACCTCTAAACCACCATTCCCCGACATTGCCAACACTAAATAAAGCTATTAACCCTAAACTGCCGCCCCCTCACATCGCCAACACTAACTAAACGTATTAACCCCTAAACCGCCACCCCCCCATCGCCGACACTAACAAAACCTATTAACCTCTAAACCGCCACCCCCCACATCGCAACTACCGAAATTAAACTATATTAACCACTTAACCTAACACCCCCTAACTTTAACATAATTAAAATACACCTAAAGTAAAGTTACAATTATTTTTTTTTTCTTTTTTTTTTTTAAATCTTTATTTAAGTACCAATTCATAGTACAATTCATACAATCACGATAAAAACAAAACAAAATAAAAAAGGCATAAATATAAGGAACCAAAAACAAGATCACATAACACACGTAATAAATATCCTTACAATGTTTCTATTATCATGATCCATCTATAACACTATCTTGCCTTTTCAAAAAAAAAAAAAACTATCAAATACCAGAGACCAATTACTTTTAGTACATGAACTGGGAATTTTCAAATCCTATTTTATAATAAACCAAAATAAATAACTAAACAAAGGAACACATAACAAAAAAAAACCCAAAAAAACTTTAATCGATAAGACCCAGAAAATTACAGCAATATATCAAACTAGGGGTAGAGAACTGGACCTTGTTAGGTCAAGTATAACCTAACTATATAGGTATAAACTTCTTATCGAAGGCTATATCACACATGGGGGTATAAAACCTACTTTATAAAAAGGCTTCAAAATATCTACTTGTATCACAGATGGTTGCGATTTGATAATATCTGCCCATTTTATGTAAAAATCTCTAACTTGACTTTCATTATTTGGCTCTAAATTCAATTGCTCTATAATTAATTGGGCAATCATTTTTTAGGGCAAAATCCGCTAAACTTGGGTACTTTTTAGATTTCCAATGCTGGAAAATTAAATTCCTTGCAACTTGTATTGCTTTTATTATTAAAGCATACTCTTCTTTTACATACTTATTATCGAAAAAAAAAAAATATATACTTACAGGCGTAAAAACCACCCTTTGGCTCAAAAACCTATTCAATCAAAACACTATGGCCTAGATTTAGAGTTTGGCGGTAGCCGTCAAAACCAGCGTTAGAGGCTCCTAACGCTGCTTTTTGCCGCCCTCCGGTATTTAGAGTTTAGTTACCGACACTCAAAAATCACCCAACGCACAAATATCTACCGACAGCTCAGACCCAGTAGTTAACATCTACCGACAAAATAAACATCCACGAATCAAAAAACAAATATTACACAAAGTACACTTACACTCATACAAACACTACACTATATTTATTTTTTCTTCAAAATAGAAAGGATCAAAGTTGCGAGATCTCGGGTGTTAGAAAAAAAACAACACAAATCCATTTTGCCATTGACTAACATTGACACACGGGAAAAGACCCTCATATAGCTACATCTAACTAATAATGTTATCACAAACATACACTCATCGATGCATACAAAAAATATACACCACATTACATACACAAACAAGTTATTTATTACAAAATGAACACGATTTAGCTACTTTTTCACACAGGCTCATGACGTCACTCACTTTACGAGGAAAACCAGTCTTTGATTTTTTTTTACCAAAATTTTGAGCCTCCATTGACTTCTATGGGGAAGACGTGCTTGTGCACGCGACAGACAGATTTCCCTAACGCACACAAAAAGCGTAAACAAAAAAACTCCAAATACCAGCGCTAGAAATCGGAAAAAAAAAATGTTTTTCTGCGTTAGACCCAGCTATGACAAATAGATCAAGAAATGCCTATTTCCCTATGGTGGACTTATGGATTTTACTTATTGAATATTCACAACAGCATTAAATTGTTTCATACTTTTACATTACATCAACTACAAATCAACATCACTAGTAACAAACATTTTTACAAATAAAATCACATTTAAACGGACACAAAAATAATTACAATATTTCAGGATTCACAAACAGTACACAATGGGAAACACCTCTCATTTACCTTTATTATTGCATTTCATTTATTCAACTCATATGCTTGCAGCAACAGCATATCTACATAGGCTTACCACATGATCAGTCATGGATGCACATACATTACTTTTAGCATTCACTCATACATGTGCATTCAAATGATGGGGGAAAAACACATTACATTCTCTCTAGGAATCACAAAACAGAACATATGAATTTTACTGTACTTTTAACATCATGATTCCATCACAATAAACCATTAGGAATTACGTACAAGAAGAACATCATTACACCAGATTACAGATGTCACTTTATGGGAAGGAACAACAATGCCAGACCGCTATATAGAAGTCAGCATATGTGGGACACAATCACAATATATACGTATATGTACATATCACGCATCACCCATCACGCAACCACAAAGCACACATTTATATTTTATTCAGCACACAATAACAATGTAGTCAAATACAACAACACAATGAGGATTTCAGAACTATATAGGCAGGTTAATAATATGATGACGTCATTAGAAGATTCAACCATACACATTACAGATTCACGACTGTACCGCCCCTTTCAGAAATTTACCACTCAATACTACAATACAACATATACGTAAACAACAGTTTGGAACAGCATTATTAGGGCAATTTGAATGGGACAATTAATAAATATTGTCAGCTCGCAAATCACTTATATATATAATACTACAGATGACAGCCGGAAGTTCTTCAGTATTAGTGCCATTTGAATGGGACGCATACAATATTGACAGATCGGCAATCACTTATATATACAATACTACAGATGACAGCCGGAAGTTATTCAGTATTAGTGCCATTTTAATGGGACGCATACAATATTGACATCTCGGCAATCACTTATATATACAATACTACAGATGACAGCCGGAAGTTATTCAGTATTAGTGCAATTTTAATGGGACGCATACAATATTGACAGCTCGGCAATCACTTATATATACAATACTACAGATGGCAGACGGGAAGTTCTGAATTATTATTGCGATTTTAAAGGGACGCATACAATATTGACAGCTCGGCAATCACTTATATATACAATACTACAGATGGCAGCTGTTACTTTATCGTTTACAAAAAATATTGCAGCAACATTGATCGATCACATTCGATGCACATTATACACAACTATGCACTTTCATTCATGTTTGCCTGGACGTGTGCTTTTTACTATAAGATCGCGTTTAATAAATATTGATTACGCATATGATCAAACATTACAAACATGCACTGTATGTGTGATATTTGACACTTTCACATTGAGATTCATTTTGGGAAAACAACATTTCAGCAAACACCCAAAAAACGCCCACTGTGAAAGCATTTGCGCCGCTCACATACAAACAAGTGAATACAATTAGCAATCATTACAAACGCACTACCATTGGACTAATTGTACTATAAATCCCCCAAACAACATGGCCAAAGCATCCCTTGTGATCCACATCAGATCAATTTGAATACCTTGTTACGCCTTGCTCTGCTGTTTTGAAAGATGGATGATGACGACATGGTAGACGTTGCTGGTGCTGCTATTGGCGAACTAGCTGTTGATAGAATCAGGCAGCCTCGGCGGCTCCGAGTGAGACGAAGGGCTCGTCTGGTTCGCGGTCCTCGTGTCTACAGGGTGAGACCCACCTTGGAAAACATGAGCGACTTTGAGGTTTATGATAAGTATCGGCTCAATCGCGAACAGCTCATTGGCCTTTACGATCTTCATAAACCTCATTTGGAGCCACGTATAAGAATAAGGACTGCTGTTCCCGGCATGAGTAAGATGCTAAGTTGTCTATACGTCCTGGCCTCCGGGAGTTTTCAATCCGGAGAAATGTACATGCATGGCCTGTCTCAAGGTACATTCTCTGTGGTGTTTGATAACTTTCTGGTCGCCATGGTACGTATCAGTAAGCAATACATAGGATTCCCACAGAATGATGGTTATTGGAGGCGCCTGAAGCGGGAATTCTTTGCTATTGCTGAATTGCCCAATGTCTTGGGAGCCATAGATTGTACCCACATTGCGCTGCGTGCTCCAATTGATGACTTGCCCTTCAGAAATCGCAAACATTTTCATAGCCTCAACGTGCAGTATGTTTGTGACGCACAGATGAGGATTATGCATGTGTGTGCGAATTTTGGAGGAGCTTGTCATGATGCCCGCATCCTCTCTCTGTCGTCCCTGTGGCGGCCGTTTGAGGAAAGACAAATGCCCCCTGGTTATCTCGTTGGTGAGTATTTGTGCACAACATGGTTAATTAGTTAGACAATTGCCACTGTAGTTTTAAAATGTTAGCGTAATGTTCAGCTATAGGATGCAATTTAACCATTTATTTTTATTTCCGCAAATGTCTACTTTTAGTTCAATGCAGATATGTAGCATGTCTTACCTTAAATGCTCAGAGAATGCAATGTAACCATTTAGTTGGCATTTTACACAAGGTCTGGTTTAGGCGAAATACGCATATGTAGCATGTCTTAGCTGAAATGGGAAGATATTAGCAAATGCAATTTAACCATGTCATTGTCTCTTTCCGCTAATGTCTACTTTTAGTTCAATGCAGATATGTAGCATGTCTTACCTTAAATGCTCAAATAGAGAATGCAATGTAACCATTTAGTTGGGATTTTACACAAGGTCTGGTTTAGGAGAAATACGCATATGTAGCATGTCTTAGCTGAAATGGGAAGATATTAGCAAATGCAATTTAACCATGTCATTGTCTTTTTCCGCTAATGTTTACTTTTAGTTCAATGCAGATTTGTAGCATGTCTTACCTTAAATGCTCAGATAGAGAATGCAATGTAACCATTTAGTTGGGATTTTACACAAGGTCTGGTTTAGGAGAAATACACATATGTAGTATGTCTTAGCTGAAATGGGAAGATATTAGCAAATGCAATTTAACCATGTCATTGTCTCTTTCCGCTAATGTCTACTTTTAGTTCAATGCAGATATGTAGCATGTCTTACCTTAAATGCTCAGATAGAGAATGCAATGTAACCATTTAGTTGGGATTTTACACAAGGTCTGGTTTAGGAGAAATACGCATATGTAGCATGTCTTAGCTGAAATGGGAAGATAGCAGCCAATGCAATTTAACCATGTCATTGTCTCTTTCCGCTAATGTCTACTTTTAGTTCAATGCAGATATGTAGCATGTCTTACCTTAAATGCTCAGATAGAGAATGCAATGTAACCATTTAGTTGGTATTTTACACAAGGTCTGGTTTAGGCGAAATATGCATATGTAGCATGTCTTAGCTGAAATGGGAAGATAGAGAATAATATTGAACTAGATTATTCTTTTAAAAAATAAACATTTGTTAGTGGATTATCGTGTACACAAACTTTTATTGGAATCAAAATACAATTTTGAGGATTCAGTTTGAATTATGTTCTGTTCATAATTTATAGGTGATTCTGGTTACATGAGCCGCCCTTGGCTTATTACCCCCTTGCGTAGCCCGACTGATGTGGCTGAGGAGCGCTACAATAGGGTTCATAAGAGAACCAGGGCGGTGGTTGAACGGATGTTCGGGCTCCTGAAGATGAGGTTCAGGTGCCTTGACAGGTCGGGAGGAGCCCTCCAGTACAACCCAAAGAAGGTAGCTAAGATCGTTATAGCCTGTAGTGTCCTGCATAATATTGCACAGCGGGCTGGGATGCTGCAGGCCGTCCAGGCGCACCGAAACCTCCTCAGAGATGAGGAGGACGATCCAGTTCTAGAGGGGCCATTCCGGGACGAGGGGCTCAATGTCAGAGCAGACATCATCAACCGCCACTTTAGACGGTTAATAATAGAAGTTAGATTGGAGTATTGTCAATAGATGTGAACTCTAGGGAAATGACAAGTAGAGAATTGTGCAAACATGTTAGGATTGTTCATCAACTGCTAAAAATGTGTTTCATTTATTAATATGGGTGATGCTCTGGTCATTGGGTCCTGTAGCGAGTCTTTGCCACCTGGTTTTTAAAGAGGACATCAGCTGGTAAGTATAAATGTATGGACTGTTGCTGGCATGAATTGTACACAAATACATCATAAGGCATACATTTTCAAAACTAGTATTTAGTTTACACATTACTTAAAATGTAAATACTCAGAAAGGGATCCTCTAGCATAACTATCCTCTAGCATGACTATGGTTCAAAGTCACACATTAGAGGTTCGTTCTGCTCAATATGACTCATCTTCACACTTGATAGAACATAACACAAGATACTACACACGCTTAGTAAGCTAGTGACAGAAATTGATTCAGAAATGGGGGGTGGGAGAGGGGTACAGAACTGATTCACACGCTTGTAGTAGTAATTTTAATAAACCTTTTTATGCCATTAGGGAGATGACTTCATGTAAAGACTGAAAGGGAAGAATTCAAAGAATGACAGTGAAGAATTCCCAGACTGACAGTGGAAAAAGACAAGATTGAAATTGAAGAATACCAATGGGATCATGTCTGGCATTATCTTTTAAATCTGCTGACCTTGAAAACCATACAAAGACATGTTCACATGGTAAGTGTCAACTATTTGATAGAATAACGCTGTGGAGGCATCCTATTGGAGACACGTAGATTATTTTTTAATTTTTAGATGGTATTTCACAGTCCTCTATTTTTGAAATGATGAATAAGACACCTATTGAAGATCAACTGTTTACCCCTGAATTGACTTTCAAAGACCATGCATTATCCAGGTTGGTTTACCAATGCATGATAGTTAAGAATCACAGGAAGAATGTTGAATATTAGTAGCTTACATACATTAGTCATACTTTGTTCATAATTAGATATTTAGGTATCACAATCAGACACTTAGATTATTTTCTAATTTTTAGATGGTTTTTCAGTCCTCTATTTATGAAATGATGAATAAGACACCTATTGAAGATCAACTGTTTTCCCCTGAATTGACTTTCAAAGACCATGCATTAACCAGGTTGGTTTACCAATGCATGATAGTTAAGAATCACAGGAAGAATGTAGAATATTAGTAGCTTACATACATTAGTCATACTTTGTTCATAATTAGATATTTAGGTATCACAATCAGACACTTAGATTATTTTCTAATTTTTAGATGGTTTTTCAGTCCTCTATTTATGAAATGATGAATAAGACACCTATTGAAGATCAACTGTTTTCCCCTGAATTGACTTTCAAAGACCATGCATTATCCAGGTTGGTTTACCAATGCATGATAGTTAAGAATCACAGGAAGAATGTAGAATATTAGTAGCTTACATACATTAGTCATACTTTGTTCATAATTAGATATTTAGGTATCACAATCAGACACTTAGATTATTTTCTAATTTTTAGATGGTTTTTCAGTCCTCTATTTATGAAATGATGAATAAGACACCTATTGAAGATCAACTGTTTTCCCCTGAATTGACTTTCAAAGACCATGCATTATCCAGGTTGGTTTACCAATGCATGATAGTTAAGAATCACAGGAAGAATGTAGAATATTAGTAGCTTACATACATTAGTCATACTTTGTTCATAATTAGATATTTAGGTATCACAATCAGACACTTAGATTATTTTCTAATTTTTAGATGTTTTTTCAGTCCTCTATTTATGAAATGATGAATAAGACACCTATTGAAGATCAACTGTTTACCCCTGAATTGACTTTCAAAGACCATGCATTATCCAGGTTGGTTTACCAATGCATGATAATTAAGAATCACAGGAAGAATGTAGAATATTAGTAGCTTACATTCATTAGTCATACTTTGTTTATAATTAGATATTTAGGTATCACAATCAGACAAAGGAATACATATTATAGTTGATATAGAGGTATTTTAATGGACATGAAATATTACATTTATGTTCAGCATACATATATATTTATTATTTAAATGTGATATACATTATTATGTATAATTAGACATTCTGATATTTAAATGTAATTTTTATTTAAACACAATATAATGGTGTGTGGTTTGTTTGGTTTTTAATCCAAAAATTTAATTCATAAATATCTTGATAAAATTATGCACAAAGTTAGAGCATAGACACAAGATGATTGTAAATGTATTTTATGAATATTTGACAACGTGTGTATTAACTTTGTAAAATATGTTTGTTTATTTTCAGATTGTCATCTGATGACTTCCAGGAATATTTTTTTATTTTTGTTTTTGTTAAAAGAACTTTTTATTTTTAAATGGTAATAATCAACATTTTATTCTAGTTATTGGATGCCATGTTAATAGATTTTATTTTCTAGTGGAGTCATTTAAAGGGTCATTTAACTATAGTTATTAATATTATGTAGTTTTTAAAATCTTACCTCTTGGGTTAGACATCACATATCTATATATAATTTTCATTCCCCTTTAGTTTCTTTCGACAATGTTAAATCAACATTGCAAATGTTTTGGTCCTTAAAGGGACATTCACAAAATATATTGTGTATTGAATTTTAAACAATCATAAAAGAATCAATGTCAGAGCAGACATCATCAACCGCCACTTTAGACGGTTAATAATAGAAGTTAGATTGGAGTATTGTCAATAGATGTGAACTCTAGGGAAATGACAAGTAGAGAATTGTGCAAACATGTTAGGATTGTTCATCAGCTGCTAAAAATGTGTTTCATTTATTAATATAGGTGATGCTCTGGTCATTGGGTCCTGTAGCGAGTCTTTGCCACCTGGTTTTTAAAGAGGACATCAGCTGGTAAGTATAAATGTATGGACTGTTGCTGGCATGAATTGTACACAAATACATCATAAGGCATACATTTTCAAAACTAGTATTTAGTTTACACATTACTTAAAATGTAAATACTCAGAAAGGGATCCTCTAGCATAACTATCCTCTAGCATGACTATGGTTCAAAGTCACACATTAGAGGTTCGTTCTGCTCAATATGACTCATCTTCACACTTGATAGAACATAACACAAGATACTACACACGCTTAGTAAGCTAGTGACAGAAATTGATTCAGAAATGGGGGGTGGGAGAGGGGTACAGAACTGATTCACACGCTTGTAGTAGTAATTTTAATAAACCTTTTTATGCCATTAGGGAGATGACTTCATGTAAAGACTGAAAGGGAAGAATTCGAAGAATGACAGTGAAGAATTCCCAGACTGACAGTGGAAAAAGACAAGATTGAAATTGAAGAATACCAATGGGGTCATGTCTGGCATTATCTTTTAAATCTGCTGACCTTGAAAACCATACAAAGACATGTTCACATGGTAAGTGTCAACTATTTGATAGAATAAGGCTGTGGAGGCATCCTATTGGAGACACTTAGAATATTTTTTAATTTTTAGATGGTATTTCACAGTCCTCTATTTTTGAAATGATGAATAAGACACCTATTGAAGATCAACTGTTTACCCCTGAATTGACTTTCAAAGACCATGCATTTTCCAGGTTGGTTTACCAATGCATGATAGTTAAGAATCACAGGAAGAATGTAGAATATTAGTAGCTTACATACATTAGTCATACTTTGTTCATAATTAGATATTTAGGTATCACAATCAGACACTTAGATTATTTTCTAATTTTTAGATGGTTTTTCAGTCCTCTATTTATGAAATGATGAATAAGACACCTATTGAAGATCAACTGTTTTCCCCTGAATTGACTTTCAAAGACCATGCATTATCCAGGTTGGTTTACCAATGCATGATAGTTAAGAATCACAGGAAGAATGTAGAATATTAGTAGCTTACATACATTAGTCATACTTTGTTCATAATTAGATATTTAGGTATCACAATCAGACACTTAGATTATTTTCTAATTTTTAGATGGTTTTTCAGTCCTCTATTTATGAAATGACGAATAAGACACCTATTGAAGATCAACTGTTTACCCCTGAATTGACATTCAAAGACCATGCATTATCCAGGTTGGTTTACCAATGCATGATAGTTAAGAATCACAGGAAGAATGTAGAATATTAGTAGCTTACATACATTAGTCATACTTTGTTCATAATTAGATATTTAGGTATCACAATCAGACACTTAGATTATTTTCTAATTTTTAGATGGTTTTTCAGTCCTCTATTTATGAAATGATGAATAAGACACCTATTGAAGATCAACTGTTTACCCCTGAATTGACTTTCAAAGACCATGCATTATCCAGGTTGGTTTACCAATGCATGATAATTAAGAATCACAGGAAGAATGTAGAATATTAGTAGCTTACATACATTAGTCATACTTTGTTCATAATTAGATATTTAGGTATCACAATCAGACAAAGGAATACATATTATAGTTGATATAGAGGTATTTTAATGGACATGAAATATTACATTTATGTTCAGCATACATATATATTTATTATTTAAATGTGATATACATTATTATGTATAATTAGAAATTCTGATATTTAAATGTAATTTTTATTTAAACACAATATAATGGTGTATGGTTTGTTTGGTTTTTAATCCAAAAATTTAATTCACAAATATCTTGATAAAATTATGCACAAAGTTAGAGCATAGACACAAGATGATTGTAAATGTATTTTATGAATATTTGACAACTTGTGTATTAACTTTGTAAAATATGTTTGTTTATTTTCAGATTGTCATCTGATGACTTCCAGGAATATTTTTTTATTTTTGTTTTTGTTAAAAGAACTTTTTATTTTTAAATGGTAATAATCAACATTTTATTCTAGTTATTGGATGCCATGTTAATAGATTTTATTTTCTAGTGGAGTCATTTAAAGGGTCATTTAACTATAGTTATTAATATTATGTAGTTTTTAAAATCTTACCTCTTGGTTTAGACATCACATATCTATATATAATTTTCATTCCCCTTTAGTTTCTTTCGACAATGTTAAATCAACATTGCAAATGTTTTTGTGCTTAAAGGGACATTCACAAAATATATTGTGTATTGAATTTTAAACAATCATAAAAGAATTGTAACATATTTAGAAAGTACTATAGAATTACATTCAGTCTTTAAATATACTTAGAAAAAGATACATCAATGCACATATCTTAGACAATTACATAAGGCATCTATGTGCAACCAACAATCAGCATCAAAATAGCCTATGTAGATATGTATTTAATCCAAGAATATATATAATTACAATCTAATGATTGAATAACAAAACATATTAAGTTGTTCAAATATTATAATCTTATCCAAAATGCATAAATAACATATAGCTTAATGTCCCTCTAAGCTGAAGACTGCGAAATACATCCATTACAATATATATTTCAGTCAGTGTGTAAAACAATCCAGAAGTTAATCTAAATATGCTTTACTCATATGTTATACTAATTTTGCCAAAGGAAGGTGCCTAGGTTTATGATTTTTCAAGCATTATTGTGAAATGTCTCCTTAAAGGGACATGAACTCAAAATATACTTAAAGGGAGACAGTAAAAAAATTAATGAATTATACATTCAGAACGAGTATTCTATTTTAAGCAACTTTATAAATTGTCTCATATTATCAATGTTCCTCGTGATGTTGCTATCATTACTTTAAAAATAAGGCATTAAATTGATAATTTATTTGCTTCAGTACTCTGGACAGAACTTTTTTTTTTGGGTGGATTAATTTATCAAACAATCATCAAGGACAACCCAGGTTTTTTGCCAAAATTGTCCATAATCTAAAATATCATTCTTGATTTGCAAAGAAAGATAACAAGATAATTCTTAACATTTGAGAATCGGATTAAATTATAAAGTTGCTTAACATTTCATGCTCAATCTGAATCACGAACGCTAAATTTGTTTGGACAGTGTCCCTTTAAGAGATTTAAAGAGTGTATTTACTTCTCTTCTTATCTTGACATACTTTGCTTGAAAAGCATATCGAGATAGGCTCAGTAGATGAAGATTGGTGGATGCACAGAGATGCCTTATGTGATTGGCTCAACCATTTGCATTTAAATTTCTTCTGTTGAGGATATCTAAATACAAAGATAAATTGAGTTACATTTTAAAGTCTAAACAATTTTTTATCTCTACAGATCATTTGATACAATTGTTTGGTTGTAATGTCTATTTAAAAATAAAGACACCATTGCACAATAACATATATGAGCAGTTCAGACAAATACAAGCTCGGGGTTTATTTACTAATAACAAACAAACCTGTAGTTTAACATCTATAAACAGATTATCCAAGTTACTGACATTATAACCTGAATTTGAACATTCAGAAATGTTGCGTGGGAAACGGATCTTGAAACACCAGATTTGCATCTTTAAACAGAGTCTAATGTCACGCAATAGCACACAATCAATGTGCATTATAAATACATTTAATAGAGCAATGTCAATACTTCACAATGAGTCACCAAATTGATTTTATGAACAATAAAGACATACAATATTAAATGTGTATTTGTATTAAAGAAACAGACCGTTATTAAACCGAAAAATGTCTACAACATTTAATAATGTGACAGTATTAGATTTTAAAGAGAATTTAAACATTAATATTTAACGGATCATGGATATTAAATCTGCATCACACATATCCGCATGACAGGCCCATGAGTTACAAATACTTCTACATGAAAAATGAAGTAACAGCACCACCAGGAGGTATGTGTATGGAAGTTGCTAAGATATGAAACATTAAGGAACGGCCAATCAGAGTTCATCACACAAACACAACTTGAGTCAGGATGGTCTCACAGACATTCTAACAATATTTCAAACTTTTATCCAATCAGATGTACAGATAACTTGTCCCATGGTGCATCTCATGTTTACTTCACCATATAAAAGTCCATTACACCTTGCCATCTTTGTCAGTTCTCTAATGCCTGCAGGCAGTATATATTATTATTATATATTATATATTCTACAACCCAGCAGGCATGAAACCTCCCAGGTTTACCAAGCAGGAGAGCGCTGCACTGGTCCACACCATCAAGGACTTTTATCCCCAGCTGTTTGGGAACAAGAGGAGGTCGACAGATGCCCCTGTTAAGAAGGCCCTCTGGGAGTCTATCACCAATGCGGTTAAATTGGTGTGTGGCGTCCAGAGGAGCCAGGATCAGATCATGAGGAGATTCGGAGATATGAGGCTGCGCTTGACAAAAAAAAGTCAACCTCATAAGGGAGTGGGTACAAGCCCGTAAAAGAGGGGGCAAAAGAGAGGCCCTGCGGAAACTCTACCTACTCCCTTATGAGGTGACTTTATGCGAGCTCCTCACTCTCCGGGTCCCCAAAAGATTTAGATCCTCGCCATCCTCGGCCTCCTCTTCTCCCCTCCCAGCTGCTGGATCTGAAAGTCCTGACCCGGGGGCCAGGGCAGCTGCTTCTCTGTCCGGTGGCCTGGGAGGAGCTGAAAGAGAATCTGAACCAGGTAACTATCCAACTTCATATAATATCTTAATATTTGATTAGATTTTTAAAAAATGTTTATATAGTCAGATACTAAACCTATATAGATCTCACAACATACGCTACATATGATGTTTAGATATCTGATTTTAGATTAGTGACACATGAAATAGGAATGATGTTTCTTGCGCTCTACAGAATATGCGTCACAGAGCGAAAATTGAATTGCGCATACACGTTAACATGGGTTTGCTGTAAGTGGCATTGCTTTATACATGTTGGTAAAATGACGGATGCGTAATTCCGCTTGGAATCATTGCGCAATGATCGCGAAAATTAGAATTGCGCATACACGTTAACATGGGTTTGCTGTAAGTGGCATTGCTTTACACATGTTGGTCAAATGACGGATGCGTAATTCCGCTTAGAATCATTGCGCAATGATCGCGAAAATTAGAATTGCGCATACACGTTAACATGGGTCTGCTGTAAGTGGCATTGCTTTACACATGTTGGTCAAATGACGGATGCGTAATTCCGCTTGGAATCATTGCGCAATGATCGCGAAAATTAGAATTGCGCATACACATTAACATGGGTTTGCTGTAAGTGGCATTGCTTTACACATGTTGGTCAAATGACGGATGCGTAATTCCGCTTGGAATCATTGCGCAATGATCGCGAAAATTAGAATTGCGCATACACGTTAACATGGGTTTGCTGTAAGTGGCATTGCTTTACACATGTTGGTCAAATGACGGATGCATAATTCCGCTTGGAATCATTGCGCAATGATCACGAAAATTAGAATTGCGCATACACGTTAACATGGGTTTGCTGTAAGTGGCATTGCTTTACACATGTTGGTCAAATGACGGATGCGTAATTCCGCTTGGAATCATTGCGCAATGATCACGAAAATTAGAATTGCGCATACACGTTAACATGGGTTTGCTGTAAGTGGCATTGCTTTACACATATTGGTCAAAATGAAATGTGAATTATTATATATGTGAAGAATACAGTATTCTTATTTTCAATATTATACATAATAAAAAAAAGAATAGCAGAATCCAAAAAAATAATAACATATGCCCATCAATTGATGAGAATGAAATAACACAAAAAATTAATTAAAGCTACAGTAAACAACACAACTGATTGAAAATAAGAGTACAGGATATATTTATCATGAATTTAATTGAGGAATCAATTAACTCATGGGACTACCAAAAGATTAATAGTTTTTAATTGATTTGCTAATAATGTCAAGATTTTAAACATGGCATGATTTGTATTAATGATATCCAATCCTCATTTAATATATTACAGATCTGGATGTTGGTGCTGGAACCTCAAGCCAGGGCGTGTCACAGTATGGTATGTCTCATTTTAATTGACATTTGTCTTAGAAACATGGACAGAACATTACATACTAAATCCACATTGTTCAATATTTATATGTATCTGCAAAATGGATTAGTAAAATATTTACAAATAAGAATAAAAAAAAACCATAGGATTACATTGTAAGACTAATCTGAATTTTTATCGAATTTAACATATCCCATCTATTCTTGATATCTTCATTTTAATGTAAGATTCTTTGAATGTCCAATTTATATTCTTCCCCTGTGTATTGCTTAATCTTATTTGGATACATTTTGAAAAAATTCACACACTTTTGCATATGTTTTGATTTTAAAAATATAGATTCAATTTTTTAAATTGATCACGTCATTTAAGGGACATGCCAACTAAATTTTACATTGAATGATTTTGAAACGTGATTTTATTGTTTTGTTTAAACATTTTATGAGCTACATTGGTTCAGTCTATTGTTTTACTTCTTCTAAAAACATATTGATTTTGGTTTAGGTTAAACAATGCATTACTGGTATTATACGGCTGTTTTTTTATGCATAAATTGGCATTTTGTCAAAATCATGTGTTCAGATAACAGTAGTACATAGTTTCAAAAAGTATACAATTACACATTTTGAGCTTCATGTCCCTTTAATAGAGGAAAATTAAATAATTCTTAGGATATCCTTAACTAACATATTAGATTGGAATTGCATGCTCCATCCCATTCATTACATAAACATATGGAGTAGAGAATTCATTAACAGCAACGTTGTCAAATCAATATATTTTTATATTAAAGGGACACTGAGCTAAAATTATTAATGTTGTCATTCAGATAGAGCATGCAATATTAATCAATATTTAAATATAATACTATAATCATATTTGAAATATTCTATTGCTAAATGTATTTTAAAATCAAGAATGTACGTTTATCTGCAGCTCCATTTTGGTTGACCAACCTGGGTTTTTATTGATGATTGGTGGATACCTTCAACAAACAATATTTATTGAATCCAATATTGCTTATCTGCCTTTAAGATTAAAATGTAGCAACATTAAAATTATAATAGGAGTCAATGTTAAATCATTTGGAACAGTTTCAACAGTGAAATCAATGATTGAAATAAATCATGTCAGTGTCCCTTTAATAAACAATAGATTCATTAATCCTTACATTCTTTGGATTATACAATATTGATATATAATTAACATATTCACTGTTGGAGTTACTTTATAGATATAAGCATACTCTAACAGCACCATGATTACATATTTTTACTAATCAATTTGGTTTGGTATTGTGATCAATATGTGTTGTGTCCTAAACAAGATTACTGTACATTGCACAAATGGCTCGATGTGCCACATGTCTTTGTTTATATTTGTCAACAGCTGTTATTCAAAATGTGGTTTGTGTGTATTCTTTTAAGAACATTGATCAATGGGTATATTTAGATATGCAATAGCATCGTATGAGATGAGTTTGATGTCTAATATAGTCAGAAATTAAACATATGTTAAATACATCATTTTTTACAGAATCCCCTTGATTCAATCAAGCATTTTTTTTATAATGACTGCTCTATTCTTCACATTTTCAAGTTGATTATTCTTATAAATCGATACAGATGTGATTTAGTGCTATCCCAAATGTGTTCACTAATATATATCTATATCATTCATAGAGAGAGTTGTTGTGGGGAGCCCAGAGGAATCCAGCACCGACACAGAGCTGCCTTTGCGGTCTTCTGGTAAGTCCATTGACTCATTTATATGTCATTGAAGGTGTATTGGTAATCAATATTATGAGCATGATTCTGATGAAGCATAACATTTGAAACAAATATATAATTTTCTCCTCTGATTATATATTAATTTTATTTGAATATTGAAAGATTAAGAATTAAAACTTTCTTAGTCTATACCTTTGTTATTCAGAAGATGTATAGCATATGTTTGTTTCCATGTTCATTTTTGACAACAATCATCAAGTGATACACACATGAGAAATCTTAAATGTTCAATGTACTATGCTTTTATGATTTTAAAATTAATACAAACAATAAATCGAAAATCTGAATCATTGAGAATAACAAATCTAATGTCATTTGTATGCTCCATCAAAATGATGTAAATCATAAGTTTGGGTGTGTATATCTTTAATGCAACATTGATGTGTGTCTTTGAGCAACAGTAACATATGTTATAATATCTGATCTTAACGTGTACACAACATGTTATGTTTTACAGAGATTGATTTAACATGTGGGGCGGAGGAGGAAGAGGCTCCCTTGAAGTCTGATGGTATGTGAAATATATCTAACATGTTTCCAACATGTTGCTTTATTGGAAATCATTTTATTGAAGACATTCAAAGTCTACAGCTTTTGCACTTTAAAAAGGAATATTATTTGTCTGTTAAAATACACTACTGCCCCCTTTATATATCAGGCAGCATGAAGATATGCTTGGATTTGTTTAAATATTTGGATTTGTAATTCATGCCATCATGATGTCACATGCATATTCCAGGCCAAACCACAATAATAATTTTATAATTGTACAGACAGTCATTGATATTCATCTGAGTGCCTATATGCATACCATATCCTCATGTCATCATTGTTTAGAAATTCAAACACACTTCTAAGTATATTGCAAACATAATCAAGTTGAAATGCGTTGATTTGAGTTCATGATGTATGAGATGTTAATATATTTATAATATTTATTTCAGATGGATCCTCCTCTTCTGGTCATCAGTTTTCCGCCCCTGCCCAGTCCCCTGCCCAGTCCCCTGCCCAGGCCCAGTCCCCTGCCCAGTCCCCTGCCCCTCCACAGACCACAGACCCTCCCGGCTCTTCCCATTTTTCCTATCCTGTCCCTCCCAAAAAACGCCCCTTCCTCCCCCTTCGCCGCTCTCCCCGTCTTTTGGCCCGTACAGCTACCCCAGCTGCCCAGCCCCCAACTCACCACTCCCCAGCTGTACGGGCTACCCCAGAGCAGCAGCCCATCCCTCCCCAGCCCAATCCCATCCCTCCCCCCTGTCTCAACCTTCATTGTCCTGGGTGTCGGATTGTCCTTCCCAGGCACAGTTGTAAGTATCATTCAAAATCAACATTATAAGATACTTAAAGGTACACTGAATGAAAATTGTTTCTATTGTGATTCAAATAGAGCATGCAATGTTAATCAAATTTATAATTTACTACTCTTATCAATTATTCTTCATTCTTCATTCTCTTGCTATCTTTATTGAAACAAAGAAATGCCTATAATTTTTTTTTATTAAAACAAAATCTGGACATCATTTCTTTATTGTTGGATGAATGTATCCATCAATCAGCAGGGACAACCAAAGTTGATAACCAAAAATGGCCTGCCCTATAAACTTACATTCTTGCATTTAAAATATAGCTAGAGAATTCAAACATTTAAAGAATACGAGTAAATTAATAATTCTTTTTAATGTCATGCTCTATCTGAATCAGTAACTAAATTATTTAGGTTTAGTGTCCCTTTAATTTGATATCACTACATATACCAATCACCACTACTTGGATCCAACAATTTATGTACAAATGTTCATACATTATCTCTTGTATAACCCAGTGGGAATGTAATTTCTTCTGGTTGCTATGTTTACACAGCTTGTCCTCAACGCCAAAATGTTTAAGGATAGGTGTGCCTACCACAGTATAACTAAAATCTTTAAATTGCTAATGTAAGTACAATGTAAATCCTTTTACAAGATTTTAGACACTCAAGCTGTAAAAGTGGATCATCAAAAACCAATTAAAGGGGACAACATGTTGGATTAAAATGTCCCTTTAATGGTTTAGGTCTGTATGAATAACATATTTCATGTGTAAATAATCAATGTCAACAAATTAATTTAAATAATTATTTGTCTTTATGATGACAATGTATATTTGCTTTTTTTTTTTTTTCTGTTGTGTAATTATCATTAATATTTTTTATTTTCTTTATTTTAGGCTGTGACTCAACATGGCTCACGCTAGAAGGTCTAGCATGCGTAGAGCAGGCCGTGTTGAGGAACGCAGCTGTCCTGAGAGGGATGAGCGACACCATGCAGGCCCAGCTACAGGTTCAGCATATGACTCTACGTCAGATGAGGCGGTGGAACTCAATGCTTGAATCTGTAGCTAGACATGCACAGGACGATGAAGGGGATGACCAGTAAGTGGAGGATCTGGAGATGCTCCAAGGGCGCAGATAAGAATCCTCCGTCCACATGTTGATGTTTGTTTTTATGGTTGCCATTTGGCCTTTTTTTCTTGTTATTGTTGTGCCTGTTGCACTCTTTTACCTTGTCATATGGCTCAAATGGGGCTATGCTGGCCCTTGGCAACTCTCTTCATGGACTGTGATGCACTCTGTTACCTTGTCATAAGGCTCCAATGGGGCTATGCTGGCCCTTGGCAACTCTCTTCATGGACTGTGATGCACTCTGTTACCTTGTCATATGTCTCCTATGGGGCTATGCTGGCCCTTTGCAACTCTCTTCATGGACTGTTATGCACTCTGTTACCTTGTCATTGGTCTCCAATGGGGCTATGCTGGCCCTTGGCAACTCTCTTCATGGACTGTGATGCACTCTGTTACCTTGTCATATGTCTCCAATGGGGCTATGCTGGCCCTTGGCAACTCTCTTCATGGACTGTGATGCACTCTGTTGCCTTGTCATATGTCTCCAATGGGGCTATGCTGGCCCTTGGCAACTCTCTTCATGGACTGTGATGCACTCTGTTACCTTGTCATATGGCTCCAATGGGGCTATGCTGGCCCTTGGCAACTCTCTTCATGGACTGTGATGCACTCTGTTACCTTGTCATATGTCTCCAATTGGGCTATGCTGGCCCTTGGCAACTCTCTTCATGGACTGTGATGCACTCTGTTACCTTGTCATATGTCTCCAATGGGGCTATGCTGGCCCTTGGCAACTCTCTTCATGGACTGTGATGCACTCTGTTACCTTGTCATATGTCTCCAATGGGGCTATGCTGGCCCTTGGCAACTCTCTTCATGGACTGTGATGCACTCTGTTACCTTGTCATATGTCTCCAATGGGGCTATGCTGGCCCTTGGCAACTCTCTTCATGGACTGTGATGCACTCTGTTACCTTGTCATATGTCTCCAATGGGGCTAGGCTGGCCCTTGGCAACTCTCTTCATGGACTGTGATGTACTCTGTTACCTTGTCATATGGCTCCAATGGGGCTAGACTGGCCCTTGGCAACTCTCTTCATGGACTGTGATGCACTCTGTTACCTTGTCATATGGCTCCAATTTTCCTGATCTTTAAAAGATTATTTATAAACGTTGTTGATGTTTTCTGACATACTAATAAAAGACGTCATTGCACGATTCTTTGTCCTCTTTATTCATGTCATTGATTGAAATCTCTAGTTTATCTGGTTGATCCTTAAAGGGTAAATACAAAATAATTACAAAAACTATACAGATATGTTAGATGTTAATAACACAATGTACAGAATGACTAGAATAGAGCACAATACTCCCCTCTTAGGTGACCGCAGCCTTCTAACAGTCTCTCCCAACAGGACTGTGAGTAGAATATGGATTAGATAAATAGAGGCGCTGGTCTTCAATATTATGGTGCACACTGAAGAAAGAAAACTTGACTTGTGATTTGCAGAAGTTAACAACAAAATAATGTGCAGTATACTCACTCCGAACCTAAGAGGGGAGTATTGTGCTCTATTCTAGTCATTCTGTACATTGTGTTATTAACATCTAACATATCTGTATAGTTTTTGTAATTATTTTGTATTTTCTCCTAATATGACCAAGAATACCCTCTCTGATTTGAGAGCTGCTAGACAAAATAAATATGATAATACATTTAAACATTCAGATGAAGAAAAAAATAATTGGGAATTTATAATAAATAAACTTAAGAAACTATACACTAAAGAGACCAAAAAATGGTGGGAAATAATCTTTTTAAGCAGATACTTAAATGAAGAAATAGTCCCTAGAGGTTTAAGGGTATCCAAGGTGCCAGCTTTCGGCACAGATGATAAAGAATTTATGGCAAAATGGAACGCAGCTCTCCATAAATGTTCAACCAATTTAGTAAGTTTACTATATGAACATCAAGATATAGTTTTGAAAAACATTGAAAAAGAAATTTTTACATTAGAAACTGAGCTCCTTTCAAGCAAAACATGTAACGATAGATTCGAACAAATCAAAACACAAGCTAAAGAACTAGATGAACAAATTGGGGACTCCAAATACAACAAATACCTTAGAGACAGTGAAGATTTCAAAAATGGAACTCCATACATACAACCACAACTCAATTCACATCACAGAAGGGATATTCCACAAAGGGACCAATCTAGAGGGAGAACCACATTACGAAATAATCAAAACACAAAACATAGCTCACATCGAAATCAATATGATTCTAAAGATAATTATTCTAGACCCAATAGGGATCATTCTAATCACAATCACTCTAATTATAACCGTAGAAATTATTCCAACAATTACAGGGATTATGATATAAGACAAACACATAATAATTATGATCACAATAGATATCCACCAAATAGAGAAGTTTTGCACCAAAGGAATAGCAATCAAAGTAATCACAATGAATATAGAAGAACGAATCAGCACAAATCAGAACATAATCACCATTTTAATCATTCTATTCACTATAAGAACATACATTCACCAAAAGACACAAGAGATAAAAGAGAAAGTCACTATGTCACTGACAGAGTAAGACAAGAACAAGATTCGAATCACCCTTTTCCACAGAACACACACAAAGAAAGACACAAAGTAGGAACCAATCACACACCGACCAATCAGGGTTGGACCCACCCCAACAGATATTCTCCACTTCGCCCAGACAGAATAAATCAGAGGAAAAGAGACAGAACACCAGATCCTTTAGAGGAACAAGAGGTAGAGGAGGCAAAACACAGAAGAAGGAGCCTGAGAGATTAGGTATACATAATATTTCATCACAGGTAATAACTGAACAAGAAAAAAATATTCTTTCCAAGGGTTTAAAATTTATTCCCACCCAAAGTGTTAATACATTTCAATTATTTATTGATGCACAGAAATTTATTAGGAACTTAACTGTCAAAAGATTTTTTGCCAGAAAAGATATACTTAGCAGAAATCAAGAAAACCCTCAACCAAATAGGGACTCAAGAACTTATTTCAAAAACACTTCCACTTTCTACCCTAGTCATTGTAAAGGTCCAAACATAGAAGTATTTGGCAAATTAATTCTAAAAGACATAGAAAAAATTGAATCAAAACCTAAATATTTCAATTTAAACAAACAAGAAAATGAGATTTACAAAAATTTAAACAAAAGAGAAGACATCATCATTAAGGAGGCAGATAAGGGGGGGAGTATAGTAGTAATGGACCGTAGCTACTACATGGAGGAAGCAAATAGAATCCTATCAGATAAAAAGACCTATCAACTTTTGAAAAATAATCCAAAAAGAATATTCACTTCAGAACTAAATGAAATTTTGTTACAAGCTCTAGACAGAGACATTATTTCCCAGGATGAATTCATGTTTCTAAATAAAACAGAATCCAAGACTCCTATTTTTTACTTCATCCCTAAATTACATAAAGATCCACTTAGACCCCCAGGGAGGCCTATAATTAGTGGGATAGATTCCCTGACATGTAATCTATCAGCCTTCATAGATCATTTGTTGCAACCTTATGCCCAAACAGCAAGATCATACCTTAAAGACACAAAACAGGTACTCAGCATACTCAAAGATACAAAATGGGAATCAGGCTATTCATGGCTAACAATGGATGTAACATCTCTATATTCTATTATTGACCGAGCCAAGCTGAAAAAGAGCTTTTTAATATGTTTTAATAAATATTTGTTTGATACAACAAGTATTTTTGCTGCCTTTTTGGAAGTATTCTAAAGTTACCAACTATCTTTGAGGAGCCGGATTCCGAATTACTCGGAGTGAGTATACTGCACTATATATCAATTTAAAGATACAATCACCTGCAGTGCAATTTCCATTGTTTATAGATACTAAAGCACATCATGGGAAAACCAGGATATATATCCTTATGAAGAAGCTGAACTCTGAAATTTTCGGAGTGAGTATACTGCACATTATTTTGTTGTTAACTTCTGCAAATCACAAATCAAGTTTTCTTTCTTCAGTGTGCACCATAATATTGAAGACCAGCGCCTCTATTTATCTAATCCATGATCCTTAAAGGGACCTTAGCAAAAATAATGGTGTTTCCTGAATCATATATGTAATACATTTGTAAATGACTTTAAGATTAACATCTCCGATATAATTTTATTATTTGTCTTTATATATTTTTCGTAAAGCTTTATCATTGCATGATTATGATTAGCATAGTAATTCTTTTATATATGTATATATAGATTGTTATTTGTGTATATATATATGTATATTTCAAATTTCACATCCATGTGTGTATTTATAAACTCTGCATGAATTGATGCACCTTTAACAAATGATCTGAGGATTGATACAATGATATAATCCCTGTAAAGTGTTCATTTTATTGAAATAGTATTGTCTCTGTGTATCCTCTTTTTAAAAATAAAAATCATGTCCCTTTAAGTGATGCTGAGCACAATTGTTAATGAATGGATTTCCATTTCTAAAGCGTTTTTGTCCTTTTTACATGAACAAGGACATATAATCTTATTAATAAACAATCTTATTGTAATGTTGACAGCACATGTATTTCATTTTCAATTCTATCTTATTGTAGTAGTGTAACCAAATCAATCTCTGTGTGTAATGCGCATATTTTAGATGAGGAATATGTTTTTCCAAATATTTGAAAAAAATACTTCTCCTCCCATATATGGCTATAGGTAGGCTGACCATATTTCAACTTGAATAAATGACACGTTTGATCAATACATGTGTCATTATTGTTATTCCAAAACAATCTAAACATATCTTAAAACATCAATGGCATATGTATTTCTCATGTGTATCTTTTAAATGTTAAAGATATACACCATAGCTATAGTTAAAGGGACAGTCAAGTCCAAAAAGATGATTCATGATTTCGTGATATTCATAGATAGCAATATAGACACACACTAGTTACTAAAATATAAATACGTTTCTTATTGATATGCCAAGCTGTCAACTGAGTCCTTGTATTGGTTGCGGTTTTTCAGCGATCTCAGATGCGCCATGTTGCTTAAGACGTCACCTGCCAGGCTGTCCAATGATTCCTTGTATTGACTGACGTTTTTACGCGATCAAGGATGCACCTTTTATTGGATGATGTTTTTACGCAATCAAGGATGCGCATTTTTTTGTTTGCGTTCTTACGTGATCAAGAATGCGCCTTTTATTGGATTGCGTTCTTACGTGATCAAGGAAGCGCCATGTTAATTAAGACGTCACATGCAAAGGTAAAAAAAGTCTGATTGTATTACGTAGTCCCGCAATATTTGTTTGTGCACGTTACACACGTTTGTGAATGAGAAGACAAGTTTAAAAACATGGCGAATATGGATTTTTTGCATCATGTTACATTGTTGACCCATGGCTGATAAAGACCACCACATTCTCTTTTGCTGGATGTCTGGTTGAATAAACGAACGAAAGCAAAATGTTTTCATGCATAAGATATTTCGAGGCAAGTGCAAATCTCTATAGTTCATCTTGTTTAATATGTTTGTCAACAATATGTTCCTTTTTATGAAAAATGACTGTTGTGTTTAATGTTAAAGATATCTAATTCATAAATATGCGCTATTGTATTAGAATAAAGTAATCAATATGCATTTATCTTTATCATATGCTAAATATATGATGCCGACTTCTTCTAAATGTAATTTCGTCGTATATTTTATTAAAGGTTCATTAGACACTCACATTAAAAACCAAAATATTTTATTTGGTCTCTAGTTATATAGTCCATTGTTTACCAAATACACGTCTACTTTTGCTTCTGTTCAAATAAAATTGAAGTAATTTTCAGACTCCTCGACAAGCCTCAAAGTTTCATGTGAGTACCATCTCCAGCTTTCTCCTGTTTGTGTAAAGGGTCTTTTCATATGTTAATGATGGGGTATTGTCTTGTTTTACGGTTGTAATGGGGGTTCATCTATCTTTTCAATATAACCCGATTTTCTTTGAAAGTGTTTAAAGCTTTTTAATATTGATTTTGCTATCAGTATATGTTAATCTTGTTGTTTCTAGTAGTGTCTATTACATGCAGTTCTGTTAAAAAGATAGTATACTGTCCCTTTAATGCAAATGTTGATTTTTGTATCATGTATGAGTTCCACATTGATTAATCTCCAAATATATTATTGTTAGCATATTTTTTTCCCCACTCCTAAAAGGACTTTAAACCATATTCATTGTTAAAACAAATGTCTTTCTAAAAAAAATAAACACAATAATGTCTCTTTAAGAAAATAGACTTTATTTAACACGTCAATATAAATCTGTTTTCAATATTTATTGTTTGAACAAGTACATGTAGATATACCAACAATCTGCAAATATTATATGTTAGCATATGTAATTTTGTTAAAGGGACAGTTGAGAAAACAAATAATGTTTTGCATTATTAAAAAAGTCAATTTTGTAATATCAATGATATTAAAGGTTTCTCACCAATTAATCATTTGTCTGTGTTTATTTTAATTTGCTAGCTAAACCTATGAGGTTCTTGTGCTCATTTCTTAGAGCTTGAAGAGTGCATGTAATCAGAATGCAATTTGACCACTAGAGGGCATTTGGATAGCATTTGTATATCTAAAATATTGAGCTCATACAGCATATTTACCATGTATTGATCATTGATGTCTAAAATGTTGTTATGTCAGAAAAACAAATAAGTGGTAATTTTTCATAGGCATAGATACAAGGGTAAGCACATAAGTCACACGTATTTCTCCATGTTTTGTTGTTTCAAACTTTATAATGCGTAATACAGTATTTTCTTTGTAATCAATAATGTTCTGACTGTCCCTTTAAGCTGTGTTATTGGCATTCAAACAGTAATATGCCATCATGGATAATTGTAATGGTAATTTTGTTTGCGATTCGGGAAACAGTTTGGACATCACATCACAGAAACCAATCAATATCATGAACAAGGATAGGTATGTGATGTGGTTTTCACACACTTATAACCCACACTCTGCAAACAATCTGCCTCCATGGACCCGGTCCCATAGAAGTAGATTATATACAGAGTGTGGTCCACAACTGTATGAAAGCCACATCATCACATACCTATCCATTACACATTAAATAAAAAAAACATTAAACATGAAAACAAATACTTACTTCCTCTTCCTTCCCCTCTTCTCACAGGGCTGAGGATCTGGGAGGGTCAACTGCCGACTCCGACGAATTCTCATTGGAGATGTTGTGGGAAGAGTGGAAGGAAGAGTACTGGGACGACCAAGGTGAGGAGGAGGAGATGGCCCGGCAGGAGGAGATGGTCCGGCAGGAGAAGATGGCCCGGCAGGAGAAGATGGCCCGGCAGGAGAAGATGGCCCGGCAGGAGAAGATGGCCTGGCAGCAGGAGGCCCAGGAGCAGGAGGCCCAGGAGCAGGAGGCCCAGGAGCAGGAGGCCCAGCAGATGGCGGCCCAGGAGCAGGAGGCCCAGCAGATGGCGGCCCAGGAGCAGGAGGCCCAGCAGATGGCGGCCCAGGAGCAGGAGGCCCAGCACATGGCGGCCCAGGAGCAGGAGGCAGACCAGCAGATGGCGGACCAGGAGGCAGACCAGCAGGAGGCAGACCAGCATGCGCCTCCCGGAAGAAATTAAATATCTGTTGTTGGAGTCTAAAGGTTCTGTTTTGGGCTTCTTCTATTCGAGTAAGGAGGTGTATGATTTGGGTTTGGCCTTCAATGATTTTGTTTTGTCCTTCAATAATTCTAGTTCTGCCTTCTATATTTTGGATCCGGGAGTTACGCATCTGGTCAATGTAGTTTAGTAGAACCCGCACCTCCGCTATTTCCTCTTGTTGTGCACGGCAGCCTGCTGGTGCACGGCGGCCTGCTGGTCCTTGAGGGGCCTCTGCTTCCGCGGCCTCTTCCTCTGCTTCCGGGGCCTCTTCGTCAAGGGGGGCCTCTTCGTCAAGGGGGGGCCTCCGAGGTGGAGATTCATCCCCACCACTCTCATCCTGGGGAAAAGGAGGAGCCTGTAGTTGCTGTGCTGCCTCCTCCCCAGACTCTGTATATTTGAAAGAAAAAAAAATGTATATATTAGCATATTTCAAAATAAAGATTTAAATTACTTACCTTACGATACAATTACAAATGCAGCCACATTAATCCAATTTGAAATCTAACAATCAATTCGATTTCCGCATTTTCTAAACCGTGTTTGTGATATCTCTGGTCAATCTGAATGTTTTAGCGTTTGTTTTCAGTCTGTTTAAATGCACACCTAACCTATAGCCTAGATACTAATGTAACCGCAAAGTAATTGTGAATGCGTGTAAACAACGTAATAGCATTAATCTGATCCTTAAAGGGACATGAAACCCAATGTTTTATCTTTCATGATTTAGAAGCATACAATTATAATCAACTTTCTAATTTACTTTTCTTATCTAATTTGCTTCATTCTCTGGATATTCTTTGCTGAAAAGCATATCTAGATATGCTTAGAAGCTGCTGATTGGTAGCTGCATATAGCTGCCTCCTGTGATTGGTTCACCGTGTGCATGGCTATTTCTTCATTAAAGTATATCTAAATAATGAATCAAATTAGGTAATATAAGTAAATTGGAATGTTGTTTCAAATTGTATTCTCTACCTTAATCATGAAAGCAAAGGTTTGCGTATAGTGTCCCTTGAAATACATTCGTATGTTAATTTATTCTTAAATGAGCTTACCGTCAGATGAGAATGGCAAGTTCCCGGTATCAATTCCTCCGATACGACTATATCCACCTCGGAGATGCTGGGACGCAACATTTCTTCCCATCGGCAGTAATCGATTTCCAGTGCAGGGCCGCCTCAAAGTTTCATGTGAGTACCATCTCCAGCTTTCTCCTGTTTGTGTAAAGGGTCTTTTCATATGTTAATGATGGGGTATTGTCTTGTTTTACGGTTGTAATGGGGGTTCATCTATCTTTTCAATATAACCCGATTTTCTTTGAAAGTGTTTAAAGCTTTTTAATATTGATTTTGATATCAGTATATGTTAATCTTGTTGTTTCTAGTAGTGTCTATTACATGCAGTTCTGTTAAAAAGATAGTATACTGTCCCTTTAATGCAAATGTTGATTTTTGTATCATGTATGAGTTCCACATTGATTAATCTCCAAATATATTATTGTTAGCATATTTTTTTTCCCCACTCCTAAAAGGACTTTAAACCATATTCATTGTTAAAACAAATGTCTTTCTAAAAAAAATAAACACAATAATGTCTCTTTAAGAAAATAGACTTTATTTAACACGTCAATATAAATCTGTTTTCAATATTTATTGTTTGAACAAGTACATGTAGATATACCAACAATTTGCAAATATTATATGTTAGCATATGTAATTTTGTTAAAGGGACAGTTGAGAAAACAAATAATGTTTTGCATTATTAAAAAAGTCAATTTTGTAATATCAATGATATTAAAGGTTTCTCACCAATTAATCATTTGTCTGTGTTTATTTTAATTTGCTAGCTAAACCTATGAGGTTCTTGTGCTCATTTCTTAGAGCTTGAAGAGTGCATGTAATCAGAATGCAATTTGACCACTAGAGGGCATTTGGATAGCATTTGTATATCTAAAATATTGAGCTCATACAGCATATTTACCATGTATTGATCATTGATGTCTAAAATGTTGTTATGTCAGAAAAACAAATAAGTGGTAATTTTTCATAGGCATAGATACAAGGGTAAGCACATAATTCACAAGTATTTCTCCATGTTTTGTTGTTTCAAACTTTATAATGCGTAATACAGTGTTTTCTTTGTAATCAATAATGTTCTGACTGTCCCTTTAAGCTGTGTTATTGGCATTCAAACAGTAATATGCCATCATGGATAATTGTAATGGTAATTTTGTTTGCGATTCGGGAAACAGTTTGGACATCACATCACAGAAACCAATCAATATCATGAACAAGAATAGGTATGTGATGTGGTTTTCACACACTTATAACCCACACTCTGCAAACAATCTGCCTCCATGGACCCGGTCCCATAGAAGTAGATTATATACAGAGTGTGGTCCACAACTGTATGAAAGCCACATCATCACATACCTATCCATTACACATTAAATAAAAAAACATTAAACATGAAAACAAATACTTACTTCCTCTTCCCCTCTTCTCACAGGGCTGAGGATCTGGGAGGGTCAACTGCCGACTCCGACGAATTCTCATTGGAGATGTTGTGGGAAGAGTGGAAGGAAGAGTACTGGGACGACCAAGGTGAGGAGGAGGAGATGGCCCGGCAGGAGGAGATGGTCCGGCAGGAGAAGATGGCCCGGCAGGAGAAGATGGCCCGGCAGGAGAAGATGGCCCGGCAGGAGAAGATGGCCTGGCAGCAGGAGGCCCAGGAGCAGGAGGCCCAGGAGCAGGAGGCCCAGGAGCAGGAGGCCCAGCAGATGGCGGCCCAGGAGCAGGAGGCCCAGCAGATGGCGGCCCAGGAGCAGGAGGCCCAGCAGATGGCGGCCCAGGAGCAGGAGGCCCAGCACATGGCGGCCCAGGAGCAGGAGGCAGACCAGCAGATGGCGGACCAGGAGGCAGACCAGCAGGAGGCAGACCAGCATGCGCCTCCCGGAAGAAATTAAATATCTGTTGTTGGAGTCTAAAGGTTCTGTTTTGGGCTTCTTCTATTCGAGTAAGGAGGTGTATGATTTGGGTTTGGCCTTCAATGATTTTGTTTTGTCCTTCAATAATTCTAGTTCTGCCTTCTATATTTTGGATCCGGGAGTTACGCATCTGGTCAATGTAGTTTAGTAGAACCCGCACCTCCGCTATTTCCTCTTGTTGTGCACGGCAGCCTGCTGGTGCACGGCGGCCTGCTGGTCCTTGAGGGGCCTCTGCTTCCGCGGCCTCTTCCTCTGCTTCCGGGGCCTCTTCGTCAAGGGGGGCCTCTTCGTCAAGGGGGGGCCTCCGAGGTGGAGATTCATCCCCACCACTCTCATCCTGGGGAAAAGGAGGAGCCTGTAGTTGCTGTGCTGCCTCCTCCCCAGACTCTGTATATTTGAAAGAAAAAAAAATGTATATATTAGCATATTTCAAAATAAAGATTTAAATTACTTACCTTACGATACAATTACAAATGCAGCCACATTAATCCAATTTGAAATCTAACAATCAATTCGATTTCCGCATTTTCTAAACCGTGTTTGTGATATCTCTGGTCAATCTGAATGTTTTAGCGTTTGTTTTCAGTCTGTTTAAATGCACACCTAACCTATAGCCTAGATACTAATGTAACCGCAAAGTAATTGTGAATGCGTGTAAACAACGTAATAGCATTAATCTGATCCTTAAAGGGATATGAAACCCAATGTTTTATCTTTCATGATTTAGAAGCATACAATTATAATCAACTTTCTAATTTACTTTTCTTATCTAATTTGCTTCATTCTCTGGATATTCTTTGCTGAAAAGCATATCTAGATATGCTTAGAAGCTGCTGATTGGTAGCTGCATATAGCTGCCTCCTGTGATTGGTTCACCGTGTGCATGGCTATTTCTTCATTAAAGTATATCTAAATAATGAATCAAATTAGGTAATATAAGTAAATTGGAATGTTGTTTCAAATTGTATTCTCTACCTTAATCATGAAAGCAAAGGTTTGCGTATAGTGTCCCTTGAAATACATTCGTATGTTAATTTATTCTTAAATGAGCTTACCGTCAGATGAGAATGGCAAGTTCCCGGTATCAATTCCTCCGATACGACTATATCCACCTCGGAGATGCTGGGACGCAACATTTCTTCCCATCGGCAGTAATCGATTTCCAGTGCAGGGCCGCCACCGGTTCCTGCAGCATGTTGGGCCTCCCGGCTTAACTTTTTCTTAAGATCCATCTTGCAGTTCCGGTAGCGATGTTTAATAGAGTCCATATCTCTGTTCCGGCCACCCACTGCATTGACTGCATTCCTTATCTCCTGCCAGAGCTTCCTCTTCTCAGTCGGGGTGGTCTTCTGATGCTGCAGCCACCTATACCTGGCCATATAGGCTTCTATGAGGGCCTCCTTCTCCTCCATCGTAAACCTCGCCTCCCTAGTCGCCTTGGCCTTCCCCTGTGACGATGCCCTCTGTTTCCCGGACTGTGAAGCCCTACTCTGTCCGCCACTGGGCCCAGCCACTTGTTCATCTTGAACCAAGTGGCTGGGTCCACCCACCGCTTCCACCTCCGCTTCCTGCCCCCCTTCCTGCCCCCTTTCCTGTCCTGTTCCTCTCCCCCTCCCTCTCCTCCCCCCTCTATGTCTCCCCTGCCTGCCCTCCATCTCTTCCCTAAACTAAACCCCAAATAAGCAAACAAAAAGTGAGTGTGATCAAATGAAAGGGGGTCAAAATAAAGAACTAAAAAGACCAAAATAAGTGCAGAAAGTGTGAAAGGGATATAAATAAAAGAGGGTAAGGAGTATTTAAATGAACAAAATGAAGAAGAAGACTAAAAGGAGGATATGTAAACTAAATGTAACTAGGGGATGGGATGGGGTATGGGATAAGAGTAAATGGGATGAAAGGGAATGGGACTACAGGGAATGGGGTATGGAGTGTAGTATGAGAGGGTATGGGGTATGGAGTGTATGTAGTGTTATTGATAAGTGTACAGGGAGTGCAGAATTATTAGGCAAGTTGTATTTTTGAGGATTAATTTTATTATTGAACAACAACCATGTTCTCAATGAACCCAAAAAACTCATTAATATCAAAGCTGAATAGTTTTGGAAGTAGTTTTTAGTTTGTTTTTAGTTATAGCTATTTTAGGGGGATATCTGTGTGTGCAGGTGACTATTACTGTGCATAATTATTAGGCAACTTAACAAAAAACAAATATATACCCATTTCAATTATTTATTTTTACTAGTGAAACCAATATAACATCTCAACATTCACAAATATACATTTCTGACATTCAAAAACAAAACAAAAACAAATCAGTGACCAATATAGCCACCTTTCTTTGCAAGGACACTCAAAAGCCTGCCATCCATGGATTCTGTCAGTGTTTTGATCTGTTCACCATCAACATTGCGTGCAGCAGCAAACACAGCCTCCCAGACACTGTTCAGAGAGGTGTACTGTTTTCCCTCCTTGTAAATCTCACATTTGATGATGGACCACAGGTTCTCAATGGGGTTCAGATCAGGTGAACAAGGAGGCCATGTCATTAGATTTTCTTCTTGTATACCCTTTCTTGCCAGCCACGCTGTGGAGTACTTGGACGCGTGTGATGGAGCATTGTCCTGCATGAAAATCATGTTTTTCTTGAAGCATGCAGACTTCTTCCTGTACCACTGCTTGAAGAAGGTGTCTTCCAGAAACTGGCAGTAGGACTGGGAGTTGAGCTTGACTCCATCCTCAACCCGAAAAGGCCCCACAAGCTCATCTTTGATGATACCAGCACAAACCAGTACTCCACCTCCACCTTGCTGGCGTCTGAGTTGGACTGGAGCTCTCTGCCCTTTACCAATCCAGCCACGGGCCCATCCATCTGGCCCATCAAGACTCACTCTCATTTCATCAGTCCATAAAACCTTAGAAAAATCAGTCTTGAGATATTTCTTGGCCCAGTCTTGACGTTTCAGCTTGTGTGTCTTGTTCAGTGGTGGTCGTCTTTCAGCCTTTCTTACCTTGGCCATGTCTCTGAGTATTGCACACCTTGTGCTTTTGGGCACTCCAGTGATGTTGCAGCTCTGAAATATGGCCAAACTGGTGGCAAGTGGCATCTTGGCAGCTGCACGCTTGACTTTTCTCAGTTCATGGGCAGTTATTTTGCACCTTGCTTTTTCCACACGCTTCTTGCGACCCTGTTGACTTTTTTGAATGAAACGCTTGATTGTTCGATGATCACGCTTCAGGAGCTTTGCAATTTTAAGAGTGCTGCATCCCTCTGCAAGATATCTCACTATTTTTTACTTTTCTGAGCCTGTCAAGTCCTTCTTTTGACCCATTTTGCCAAAGGAAAGGAAGTTGCCTAATAATTATGCACACCTGATATAGGGTGTTGATGTCATTAGACCACACCCCTTCTCATTACAGAGATGCACATCACCTAATATGCTTTATTGTTAGTAGGCTTTCGAGCCTATACAGCTTGGAGTAAGACAACATGCATAAAGAGGATGATGTGGTCAAAATACTCATTTGCCTAATAATTCTGCACTCCCTGTATGTATGTATTGAATGTGTTTGCGTGTAAATGTGTTAAGTGTACAGAAAAAGCACTCGCACACTCACCCAAACCAACTGTCGTTCACTAACTCACACTAGCACTAACTCTCTAACTCACACTAGCACTAACTCTCTATCTCACACTAGCACTAACTCTCTAACTCACACTAGCACTAACTCTCTAACTCACACTAGCACTATCTCTCTAACTCACACTTCCACTAACTCTCTAACTCACACTAGCACTAACTCTCTAACTCACACTACCACTACCTCTCTAACTCACACTACCACTAACTCTCTAACTCCCACTACCACTAACTGACTCACAATAATGCACAAAATCTCTAAGCTCCAATCTCCAATCTCCAAAAACCCACCAGCAACACAGTGAGAGAAGCCATTCTTGTGTGGTGCTTATATACCCTGTGTAAATGTTTAATGATGTACCGGTTTGCGTTATTGGTATTCTTACTTATTATTTGTGCAATGTGTATTAGGTGTGTGAATTTACGCATGCTCATTTGGAGTTAGTATTTGTGGAATGTGTAGAATGCGATGATGTCATAATGCTCGTTTTCTATAACATTGACCAATAGTATTATGTTTAAATGTGAATTTGGTGTGTTATTTTTTGAAGTGTTGTATATGTATGTTTGTCCTAATATATAGTAATATTGAATGCGAGTATTTTGCTAGTGTATGATTGTGATTTTTTTTTCCTTGTGGTTATTTTCCGTATTTCCGCATCTTAAATGATATGCGTATTCCCTGTATTTTATTTAATTAAATTTCCCCCCGCTTCTGAATGTGTAATGCTTATGTGCTCTGTTTAGTGATTGTTGTTGTGACATTTGCGGCGTGTTATTGTTGTGCATTATGTGGTATGCGTCATATGACCGAGCTGTGCGTATTTCTCGCGAGATCGAGTGTTAGATGAAAAAAGCGTGTTTGTTTGCTTTTCCATTGATCTCTATGGGAGACTGTCTAACGCGGGCAGGATTCCGTGTGTGAAATACACGCGTTAGGAGTATCGTTAGAAGGGTTTTTTTTTAACTCTAAATACCCGCATTAAAAAATGCCGTGCGTTAGACATAAACCACGCGTAGCTATCGCACCCCATCTACCGCCAAACTCCAAATCTAGCCGTATTTTCTTCCAAAACTGATATATCCTCGGGCAGCTCCACAAACAATGAACAATATCTGCCCGAGGAGCATGACAGTGAAAGCAATTCCCTTTGGAATTCTTATCCCATTTGGCTAATCATATAGGCGTAATGTATGCAAGGTTTACCAGATAACTATGAGATTCTTTCCAGGCCATATATTTATAACCCACTGTCACTATAGTCCGTTTAATATCTTGGGGTAATAAGTCAGGAACATTTTTTTTCCATTTTGTACTAAGAATTTCTAGATGCGTATCACACATATTTTTCAATTTCATCTTATACCAGATTGCTATTGAGTGAAAGTTACAATTATTAACTAACTACCTATTTACAAATAAATACAAACTTATCTGTGAAATATAAATAAAACCTAAGCTTAAACTAAAAAAAACTAAGATTACTAAAAATAAAAAATAAAATAACATTACAAAAAAAAATGAAAACTACAATTACACATAATAATAAACACTAAAATAAAAAATAAAAAACTTTGCAAAAAATAACAAACGAAATTATCCAAAATAATAAAAATGATAATACCCTGTTTTAAAAAACACCCCAAAATGAAAAACCCTAATCTATAATAAACTACCAATGGCCCTTAAAATGTCCTAAAGTTACCAATAATCTACAAAAGGCCCTTTTGGTAGTTTATTATAGATTAGGGCTGTTTTATTTTGGGGTTGTTTTTTTTTTGTTTTGTTAATAAAACTGGGTATTAGAATATGAATAATAAATAATAATTTTTATTATTTTGGATAAAAAAAATAGTAATGGTAGTTTTTATTTTTTGTAATTTTAGGGTTTATTTTTTGTAATCAATTTTTTAGTAATGTTAAGTTTTTTTTAGTTTAAGCTTAGGTTTTATTTTTATTTCACTGGTAAGTTTGTATTTATTTTAAATAGGTAGTTAGTAAGTAGTAATATTGTAACAAGCTTAGATTAAATTTTTAACCACAGGTAAGTTTATATTTATTTTTAAATAGGTAGTTAGTTAATAATTGTAACTTTAATTTAGGCGTGTTTTAATTATGTTAAAGTTGGGGGGTGTTAGGTTTAGGGGTTTATATACTTTATTTTAAGAAGTTGCGATGTGGGGTGCGGCAGTTTAGAGGTTAATAACTTTAGTTAATATTGGCGATGTGGGGGGCAGCAGTTTAGGGGTTTATAGCTTTATTTAGTGTTGGTGATGTGGGGGGCGGCTGTTTACAGGTTAATAGGTTTATTTAGTGCTTTAGTTAGTGTCGGCGATGTTTGGAAACTGCGGTTTAGAGGTTAATAGGTTTAGTTAGTGTCTGCAATGTCGGGGAATGGTGGTTTAGTGGTTTGTTTAGTGTCAGCGATGTTTGGGAATTGTAGTTTAGAGGTCAATAGCTTTAGTTAGTGTTGGAGATGTTTGGGAACTGCGGTTTAGAGGTTAATTGGTTTAGTTAGTGTTGGCAATGTCGGGGAACGGCGGTTTAGGGGTTTATAGCTTTATTTAGTGTTTTAGTTAGTGTCTGCGATGTTTGGGAACTGCGGTTTAGAGGTTAATAGGTTTAGTTAGTGTTGGCAATGTTTGGGAACTGCGGTTTAGAGGTTAATAGGTTTAGTTGGTGTTGGCGATGTCGAGGAATGGCGTTTAGGGGTTAATAGCTTTTTTTAGTGTTTTAGTTAGTGTCGGTGATGTTTGGGAACTGTGGTTTAGAGTTTAATAGGTGGATAGGTAGGAGGACACCTTTGAGCGCATAGACCTGTATGCATTGTATGAATTTGCTGCACCCCATATTGCATGCCATATACTGATAATTGTTGGAATCCCCACACTCCGTCTGAAAAAACATGCCCATTTTTATGCCTTGTTTTTAAATTTCTATTTGGATCAGTTCATTTGTGTATTATAGAGTAATGGATGACACATACCCATTTCTCTAATGATCCAATTTGATATTGTTCGTCTATTTATATATATACATGTTAAATAAAGTGTTTATTTTCTTCTTTTTTCTATAGGTTTAGTTACTGTCAGAGATGTTTATGAACTGCGGTTTAGAGGTTAATAGGTTTAGTTAGTGTCGGCGATGTCGGGTAATGGTGGTTTAGGGATTAAAAGCCTTATACAGGCCTAGATTTAGAGTTGGGCGGTAGCCGTCAAAACCAGCATTAGAGGCTCCTAACGCTGGTTTTTACCGCCCTCTGGTATTAGTCAGTCATTAAAGGGTCTAACGCTCACTTTTCAGCCGCAACTTTTCCATACCGCAGATCCCCTTACGTCAATTGCGTATCCTATCTTTTCAATGGGATCTTTCTAACGCCGGTATTTAGAGTCTTGGCTGAAGTGAGCGTTAGAAATCTAACGACAAAACTCCAGCCGCAGAAAAAAGTCAGTAGTTAAGAGCTTTCTGGGCTAACGCCGGTTTATAAAGCTTTTAACTACTATGCTCTAAAGTACACTAACACCCATAAACTACCTATGTACCCCTAAACCGAGGTCCCCCCATATTGCCGCCACTCTATTAAATTTTTTAACCCCTAATCTACCGACCGCCACCTACGTTATACTTATGTACCCCTAATCTGCTGCCCCTAACACAGCCGACCCCTATATTATATTTATTAACCCCTAACGTGCCCCCCACAACGTCGCCGCCAGCTACCTACAATAATTAACCCCTAATCTGCCGACCGCAATGCGCCGCTACCTAGGTTATCCTTATGTACCCCTAATCTGCTGCCCCTAACACCGCCGAGCCCTATATTATATTTATTAACCTCTAATCTGCCCCCCTCAACGTCGCCTCCACCTACCTACACTTATTAACCCCTAATCTGCCGAGCGGACCGCACCGCTACTATAATAAAGTTATTAACCCCTAATCTGCCTCACTCCCGCCTCACTAACCCTATAATAAATAGTATTAACCCCTAATCTGCCCTCCCTAACATCGCCGACACCTAACTTAAATTATTAACCCCTAATCTGCCGACCGAATCTCACCGCTACTGTAATAAATGGATTAACCCCTAAAGCTAAGTCTAACCCTAACCCTAACACCCCCCTAAATTAAATATAATTTAAATCTAACTAAATAAATTAACTCTTATTAAATAAATTATTCCTATTTAAAGCTAAATACTTACCTGTAAAATAAACCCTAATATAGCTACAATATAAATTATAATTATATTATAGCTATTTTAGGATTTATATTTATTTTACAGGTAACTTTGTATTTATTTTAACCAGGTACAATAGCTATTAAATAGTTAAGAACTATTTAATAGCTAAAATAGTTAAAATAATTACAAAATTACTTGTAAAATAAATCCTAACCTAAGTTACAATTAAACCTAACACTACACTATCCATAAATAAATTAAATAAAATACCTACAATTACCTACAATTAAACCTAACACTACACTATCAATACATTAATTAAATACAAGACCTACAAATAACTACAATTAAATAAACTAACTAAAGTACAAAAAATAAAAAAGAACTAAGTTACAAAAAATAAAAAAATATTTACAAACATTAGAAAAATATTACAACAATTTTAAACTAATTACACCTACTCTAAGCCCCCTAATGAAATTACAAAGCCCCCCAAAATAAAAAAATGCCCTACCCTATTCTAAATTAAAAAAGTTCAAAGCTCTTTTACCTTACCAGCCCTGAACAGGGCCCTTTGCCGAGCATTCCCCAAGAAATTCAGCTCTTTTGCCTGTAAAAAAACACATACAATACCCCCCCAACATTACAACCCACCACCCACATACCCCTAATCTAACCCAAACCCCCTTAAATAAACCTAACACTAAGCCCCTGAAGATCTTCCTACCTTATCTTCACCTCACCGGGTATCACCGATCGGTCCTGGCTCCAAAATCTTCATCCAACCCAAGCGGGGGCTGGCGATCCATAATCCTGTGGCTGAAGAGGTCCAGAAGAGGCTCCAAAGTCTTCATCCTATCCGGGAAGAAGAGGCGATCCAGACCGGCAACCATCTTGATCCAAGCGCCATCTTCTATCTTCATCCGATGAGGAACGGCTCCATCGTGAAGACCTCCAGAACGGATCAATCTTCTTCCGACGACGTCGATCGGATGAAGATAGAAGATGCCGCTTGGATCAAAATGGTTGCCGGTCTGGATCGCCTCTTCTTCCCGGATAGGATGAAGACTTTGGTGGGTGGTGGGTTGTAATGTTGGGGGGGGGTATTGTATGTGTTTTTTTACAGGCAAAAGAGCTGAATTTCTTTGGGCATGCCCCGCAAATGGCCCTGTTCAGGGCTGGTAAGGTAAAAGAGCTTTGAACTTTTTTAATTTAGAATAGGGTAGGGCATTTTTTTATTTTGGGGGGCTTTGTAATTTCATTAGGGGGCTTAGAGTAGGTGTAATTAGTTTAAAATTGTTGTAATATTTTTCTAATGTTTGTAAATATTTTTTTATTTTTTGTAACTTAATTCTTTTTTATTTTTTGTACTTTAGTTAGTTTATTTACTTGTAGTTATTTGTAGGTATTGTATTTAATTCATGTATTGATAGTGTAGTGTTAGGTTTAATTGTAGGTAATTGTAGGTATTTTATTTAATTTATTTATTGATAGTGTAGTGTTAGGTTTAATTGTAACTTAGGTTAGGATTTATTTTACAGGTAATTTTGTAATTATTTTAACTAGGTAGCTATTAAATAGTTCTTAACTATTTAATAGCTATTGCACCTGGTTAAAATAAATACAAAGTTACCTGTAAAATAAATATAAATCCTAAAATAGCTATAATATAATTATAATTTATATTGTAGCTATATTAGGGTTTATTTTACAGGTAAATATTTAGCTTTAAATAGGAATAATTTATTTAATAAGAGTTAATTTATTTTGTTAGATTTAAATTATATTTAATTTAGGGGGGTGTTAGGGTTAAAGTTAGTCTTAGCTTTAGGGGTTAATAAATTTATTAGAGTAGCGGTGAGCTCCTGTCAGCAGATTAGGGGTTAATACTTGAAGTTTGGTGTCGGCAATGTTAGGGAGGGCAGATTAGGGGTTAATACTATTTATTATAGGGTTATTGAGGCGGGAGTGAGGCGGATTAGGGGTTAATACATTTATTATAGTAGCGCTCAGGTCCGGTCGGCATATTAGGGGTCAATAAGTGTAGTTAGGTGGAGGCGACGTTGGGGGCGGCAGATTAGGGGTTAATAAATATAATATAGGGGTCGGCGATGTAAGGGCAGCAGATTATGTGTACATAGGGATAATGTAGGTGGCGGGGGTGTACGGAGCGGCAGATTAGGGGTTAAAAATAATATGCAGGGGTCAGCGATAGCGGGGGCGGCAGATTAGGGGTTAATAAGTGTAAGGTTAGGGGTGTTTAGACTCGGGGTACATGTTAGAGTGTTAAGTGCAGACGTAGGAAGTGTTTCCACATAGAAAACAATGGGGCTGCGTTAGGAGCTGAACGCGGCTTTTTTGCAGGTGTCAGCTCAAACAGCCCCATTGTTTTCTATGGGGGAATCGTGCACAAGCACGTTTTTGAAGCTGGCCGCGTCCGTAAGCACCGCTGGTATCGAGAGTTTAAGTTGCGGTAAATATGCTATATGCTCCTTTTTTGGAGCCTAACGCAACCATTCTGTGAACTCTAAATACCAGCGGTATTTAAAAGGTGCGGCCAGAAAAAAGTACGCGTAGCTAATGCACCCCTTTGGCCGCAGAACTCTAAATCTAGGCGTTAGTGTTTTAGTTAGTGTCGGCGATGTTTAGGAACTGCAGGTTAGATTAGAACAATGAAAAATTCCAAAAATGAATAAAGAATGGATTCGAAAATTCGGAAACTGATTTATTCGTTTTCTGAATTTTCGTTATGGTTCCGATTCGGAAATTCAGATTCATCCGAATTTCCAAATCGGCCAAAATTTGTCCGAAAATTAAATTCAGCCGAAACTAATTGCACATGACTACATACAAGGTGCTGTCTTCAGCGTCAAAGTCAGGTAATCGGCTCGGTCTCTGCTGGTAATTCAGGTGAATCTCCAACTCCAAAAACACAACCACAATCGCAGAGGTATAAGGGCTCAAAGTGTTTATAGTATGTCACAATAAGAACACAACATTGGAAGGAGACAGAGGTCCTCAGAAAAGATAGAAAAGGTTTAATAAAAACAATGCGTTTCTCAATGGTTCATACACCATTTCATCAGTGCTGGTCCTCCTCAGCGGCGGCGGTCTTCAGCAACGTGGAGCCTCCTCTTCATGCGATCGTCTGCCGCACACTGAAGATTGAATACAAGGTACCCCTTTTATATTGGGGTAGCTTGCATTGCTTTTGGCTGAAATTTTCAAATCAGCCAATAGGATGAGAGCTACTGAAATCCTATTGGCTCCACATTGCTGATGACCGCCACCCCTGAGGAGGACCAGCACTCCAGATCAGCGCATCAGCGAAGCCCGCTCCGCACCCCTGGCTAGAAGAAAGAAGATGTTCCCGTGATGGTTGAAGATGGAGCCGCATGGAAGAAGACCTTCAACGCCCGACTTCAGGAATGGTGAGTACCTATGTCTGGTTTAGTGGGGTTTTTTATTGTTTTGGGTGGGTTAGGTTTTTTATTTTGGGGGTTACTGTTAGGGGTTAATTTGTAATTTTTTAATGTCTATTGGTAGTTTATTCTTAGATTAGGTGGTGTTTTTATTTTGGGGTGCCTATTTTGTTTTTATAGTGGTATTAAATGATTAGGTGTAATTTTTTTTATTTTGGATAATTTTGTTTTGTTTTTTTTCTGTAATTTTAGACTTTTTATTTTTTGTAATATTAGATATTTAATTTAATTTACTCTTAGGGTTTTTTTATGTAATGTTAGGATTTTTTTATATTAATTGTAAGATAGGATTGTATTATTTTGGTAATTTTTAATTAATTTATTAGTAAGATAGTCTTTTTATTTTATGTAATTGGGGTTAACTTAGGGGTATTAGGTTAGAGGGCTTAGTGATTAGTTTTATACTTGGCGATGTGGGGGGATGGCAGTTTATGGGTTAATAGTGTAATTATATACTTTGCATTTTGAATGGGTGGCAGATTAGGGGTTAATAACTTTATTTGATACTTTGCAATGTGGGGGTTGGCGGATTAGGGGTTAATACATTTTATTTAGTTATTGCGGTGGGGGGATGGTGGTTGACAAGTGGATATTGCGCAAGCATTAGGTGTTTGTTAATACTTCTAGGCTGTTACGGTAGTTTCATATTTAATGCAAAGCTTGCTGCGCCTGCCTATGTGTGGCGAGGTGTAAATGGAGTAAAATTTCTCTATTTTCGCCGCGTAAGTGCTTGTGCTGAATATGTGATACCGACTTGCGACGCCGGTTCTGTTTTAGTTTATTAGAGTGAAAATAGTGGGCAACGGGTGAAATATATGCGCCGCATTTATTTGCGGCGCCGTATATGTGATAGCAATATCCGACTAAAAACAGCTGATACCGGCTTTTGCTGGCGATGCCACATATGTAATCTTGCCCCAGAAGTGCATTGCTGCTCATTCAACAAATGATACCAAGAGAATGAAGCAAATTTGAAAATAGAAGTAAATTGGAAAGTTGTTTAAAATTGTATGTTCTACCTAAGTCATGAAAGAAAATGTTTGAGTTTCATGTCCTTTTTAATAAAGGAATATTAATTATTAAATAAAAATCCACAGTACATTTATATATAAAACAATATATATATAATTAACAACTCAAATTACACAAAGCAAACAGATTTAAGTTAAAAGAAGAAAACATCAGAACTTACTACTTTATCAGCACAAATTCTTGTTCCAAGGGAGATTGTCTTAAGCCTTCCATGTAAAATAACAAAGTTATTTCGCCAAATTATATATTAAAAACATTTTTGACTGAGGTCAAATTTCTGGCTAGTCCCTTACAGAGATGGGAAACTACATGTAGCTACTCGTTGGCTCCATGTAGCCCTGGCTGAAATTATAGGACCCATTGTAATTTTATATAGGTATTTACAGTAACCATACACTTATGATCAATCATTAAACCATGGAGATTATTGTTATACCAGATATGATATGTCTGTCCCCTTTGGTCACCTAGTAATATAGTGTAGTTAAAAATACTCTAGTTTGTCTTGTATGATATTAGGTATGTGTAGCTGGTGATATATGTTGACCATCATCCAGTTGACTGTTTTATTATTATTATCAGGTATTTGTAGAGCGCCAACAGGTTTTAAACAGGATATTGAAAGTGAATCATATATTAAAGGTAAAGTGTACTGTGAACATTTTTTTTAATGTGTTCCAAAGATCTATTTTGCCTTCTGGAGTGTATTAAATTAATTAAAAATAACTTATTTAGCTTAATTTTATCATTTGGAATATCGGCTTTTGTCTGTAGTATCCCCACCGATACAGAACATTTTAATACTGAAGTATTACCTATGGAAAAGTTTTGTAAATATAACCAAGAGAAGAAATTACTTTCTGAGATAAGCACTCAAATGCAAATTTTTAATTGTTCTCTCTAAGTATACAAACAGTGTATTCTCTAAATATACATACAGTGTGTGTGTGTGTGTTTATAAAGTGTGATAATGTAAAGATAATTGATCTCTCTTAAGTTTAACCCATTTTAATGGGTTGTGGCTTCAAAGAGCAAAACCAGCTAGTTCATGTTCAAAATTAAACCTAAAGGAACAATTTGGCCTTCAATTATACTCTTCAGCTGGTATAAACAAGCAATTGCAAACCCATTAAGAGGAATCACATTTTACATTAAACACTGTCCCTTTAATTCCAGCCCAGTCTATGAGTAAACGCCTCTAGGGGGCACAAAACGCTTCAGACATTTTCATATGGATGCCATGCCATACAATTTTGAATGATATTTTTCAATAAAGCTTTTGTCATTTTACATGCACACTGATAGTGCATATACTTTTGTGTACATGTATTTTAAGTAGTGGAGTGATCCACTGCAGGCTTATGCACTCCGGTTGACTCTGGAGCCGCGGCGTGTCACGCTTGTTTAAAATTGCATGCCCTATCTGAATCATGAAAATTTAATTTTGACTTTACTATCCCTTTCAATTTGTTCTTACTAAATATTACAATTTCAACACCATAGAATTATTCTAGTGTTTATTAGCCTTTATTTATTTTACCTCTATATGAAACCATTGCTGATTTGTTCTATCTTTAAAAATGTTCTCACTATATTATTAGGTAATGAGAACTGATGTATTGATACTGTTGCCTATTACACAGTACTTTCTAACAGTAAAATCTACCCTGTGGTCCCAATTTTGTAAGCTGCAGAGAGACAAGGTTCACAAACAGGGAACCTGCCTAACCAAGTGGGCCATCATATGACTGCTTAACTTGCACGCTTTTATTTGCCTCTGCATTCACAAATGGAGCCCTAAGGTTATAAGGTGAGAGGGATGGTATTCTTTTTGGCAGTGGGACTGACTGCAACATTTTTGTAGTAGTAGAAAAAGAACCCAAGGCATGAAATTAAACTCTGCAAAATTAATGACTGTTTAAGTATTTTCTAAATACAGGATAAGTATTTTAAATGCAAAAAAAGGATTAAACAAGGAAGAATTATAATATGGACAGTAGACATCTGCATTTCGGATGCTTTGTTAGGATCCAAACATGGAAGAAAGCGGGTGCTCGTAGTATTTGGCTCATTCCAGAGACAGATTTATTCTTGTGAAAGTTCAAAACACTAAGATCTGGGCAAATCCAGATCTTAGTGTATTAAACTTTCACAAGAATAAATCCAGCTCCAAAAAAGAGTTTACTGGCCCGAGCAGCCACTTTTTTCCGCATATGTATCCTGACCAAGCATCCGAATGCACATGTCTAATGGACAGATTTAAATATGAATTGGGAAAGTAGTTAGAACAAAAGAAACCCTGAAACCCTTCAGGGCAATTGGAAGACAAAAGAGTTATATATATTAGACATGTGCACGGCTAAAAAATTCGGTTCGTTTTCGGTTCGGATCGATTCAGACTTTTTGAATTTCGTTTCGGATCGAATCGGATTCGGCAAAATTTGAATAAATTCGTTTTGGATTTATTTAGATCCGAATAAATTCGTTTCGGATTTATTCGGATTCGGCTGAATTCGGTTCTATTTGGTTCCAAAATTCGGTATGTTTTAGTACACTAAGTCACTAACACCCATAAACTACCTGTGAACCACTAAACCGAGGCCCCCCCACATCGCAAACCCTATAATAACATTATTTAACCCCTAATCTGCCGATCGGATATTGCCGCAACCTACATTATAGCTATTAACCCCTAATCTGCTGTCCCTAACACCGCCGACCCCTACATTATAGTTATTAACCCCTAATCTGCCCCCCCAACGTCGCCGCAATCTAACTACAAGTATTAACCCCTAATCTGCCGACCCGATATCGCCGCCTACATTATAGCTATTAACCCCTAATCTGGTGTCCCTAACACCGCCGACCCCTACATTATAGTTATTAACCCCTAATCTGCCCCCCCCAACGTCGCCGCAATCTAACTACAAGTATTAACCCCTAATCTGCCGACCCGATATCGCCGCCGCCTACATTATAGCTATTAACCCCTAATCTGGTGTCCCTAACACCGCCGACCCCTACATTATAGTTATTAACCCCTAATCTGCCCCCCAACGTCGCCGCAATCTAACTACAAGTATTAACCCCTAATCTGCTGACCCGATATCGCCGCGGCCTACATTATAGCTATTAACCCCTAATCTGGTGTCCCTAACACCGCCGACCCCTACATTATAGTTATTAACCCCTAATCTGCCCCCTCAACGTCGCCGCAATCTAACTACAAGTATTAACCCCTAATCTGCCGACCCGATATCGCCGCCGCCTACATTATAGCTATTAACCCCTAATCTGGTGTCCCTAACACCGCTGACCCCTACATTATAGTTATTAACCCCTAATCTGCCGACCACAAATCGCCGCCACTATAATAAATGTATTAACCCCTAAACCGCCGCACTCCCGCCTCGCAAACACTATAATACATTTTATTAACCCCTAATCTGCCCTCCCTAACATCGCCGCCACCTACCTACAATTATTAACCCCTAATCTCCCGCCCCCAACGTCGCCGCTACTATAATAAGGTTATTAACCCCTAAACCTAAGTCTAACCCTAACACTAACATCCCCTAACTTAAATATAATTTAAATAAAACGAAATAAGTTTAATATAGTTAAATAAATGAATCCTATTTAAAACTAAAGACTTACCTGTAAAATAAACCCTAAGATAGCTGCAATATAACTAATAGTTACATTGTAGCTATTTTAGCATTTATATTTATTTTACAGGCCACTTTGTATTTATTTTAACTAGGTACAATAGCTATTAAATAGTTATTGACTAATTAATAGCTACCTAGTTAAAATAATTACAAAATTACCTGTAAAATAAATCCTAACCTAAGTTACAATTAAACCTAACACTACACTATCATTAAATAAATTAACTACAAGTACCTACAATTATCTACAATTAAATAAACTAAAGTACAAAAACCCCCCACTAAATTACAAAAAACAAACAAAAACTAAATTACAAAAAATAAAAAAATATTACAAGAATTTTAAACTAATTGCACCTAATCTAAGCCCCCTAATAAAATAAAAAAGCCCCCCAAAATAAAAAAAATGCCCTACCCTATACTAAATTACAAAAGTTAACAGCTCTATTACCTTACCAGCCCTGAACAGGGCCCTTTGCGGGGCATGCCCCAAAGAAAACAGCTCTTTTGCCTGTAAAAATAAAACACAATCCCCCCCCCCCACATTACAACCCACCACCCACATACCCCTACTCTAACCCAAACCCCCCTTAAATAAACCTAGCACTACCCCCCTGAAGATCTCCCTACCTTGAGTCGTGTTCACCCAGCCGGGCCGAAGTCTTCATCCGATGGGGCAGAAGAGGACATCCAGACCGGCAGAAGTCTTCATCCAAGCGGGGCAAGAAGAGGTCTTCCATCCATCATACAAGTACCAAAATACAAACAAACACTAAATTACCAAAAATAATAAAATATTACAATAATTTTAAACTAATTACACCTAATCTAAGCCCCCTACTAGCTATTAATATAGCTACAATATAACTAATAGTTACATTGTAGCTATTTTAGGATTTATATTTATTTTACAGGCAACTTTGTATTTATTTTAACTAGGTACAATAGTTATTAAATAGTTAATAACTATTTAATAACTACCTAGCTAAAAAAAATACAAATTTACCTGTAAAATAAATCATAACCTAAGTTACAATTACACCTAACACTACACTATCATTAAATTAACTAAATAAATGAATCCTATATAAAACTAAAGACTTACCTGTAAAATAAACCCTAATATAGCTGCAATGTAACTAATAGTTACATTGTAGCTATTTTAGCATTTACATTTATTGTACAGGCAACGTTGTATTTATTTTAACTAGGTTCAATAGCTATTAAATAGATATTGACTATTTAATAGCTACCTAGTTAAAATAATTACAAAATTACCTGTAAAATAAATCCTAATCTAAGTTACAATTAAACCTAACACTACACTATCATTAAATAAATTAACTACAAGTACCTACAATTAAATACAATTAAATAAACTAAACTAAAGTACAAAACCCCCCCACTAAATTACAAAAAATAAAAAAATATTACAAGAATTTTAAACTAATTACACCTAATCTAAGCCCCCTAATAAAATAACAAAGCCCCCCAAAATAAAAAAATGCCCTACCCTATACTAAATTACAAAAGTTAACAGCTCTATTACCTTACCAGCCCTTAAAAGGGCCTTTTGCGGGGGCATGCCCCAAAGAAAACAGCTCTTTTGCCTGTAAAAAAAAACACAATACCCCCCCCACATTACAACCCAACACCCACATACCCCTACTCTAACCCAAACCCCCCTTAAATAAACCTAACACTACCCCCCTGAAGATCTCCCTACCTTGAGTCGTGTTCACCAAGCCGGGCCGAAGTCTTCATCCGATGGGGCAGAAGAGGACATCCAGACCGGCAGAAGTCTTCATCCAAGCGGGGCAAGAAGAGGTCTTCCATCCATCAGAAAAGTACAAAAAAACAAACAAACACTAAATTACCAAAAATAATAAAATATTACAATAATTTTAAACTAATTACACCTAATCTAAGCCCCCTACTAGCTATTAATATAGCTACAATATAACTAATAGTTACATTGTAGCTATTTTAGGATTTATATTTATTTTACAGGCAACTTTGTATTTATTTTAACTAGGTACAATAGCTATTAAATAGTTAATAACTATTTAATAACTACCTAGCTAAAATAAATACAAATTTACCTGTAAAATAAATCCTAACCTAAGTTACAATTACACCTAACACTACACTGTCATTAAATTAACTAAATAAATTAATCCTATATAAAACTAAAGACTTACCTGTAAAATAAACCCTAATATAGCTACAATATAACTAATAGTTACATTGTAGCTATTTTAGCATTTATATTTATTTTACAGGCAACTTTGTATTTATTTTAACTAGGTACAATAGCTATTAAATAGATATTTACTGTTTAATAACTACCTAGTTAAAATAATTACAAAATTACCTGTAAAATAAATCCTAACCTTAGTTACAATTAAACCTAACACTACACTATCATTAAATAAATTAACTACAAGTACCTACAATTAAATACAATGAAATAAACTAAACTAAAGTACAAAAAAACAAAAACTAAATTACAAAAAATAAAAAAAATTACAAGAATTTTAAATTAATTACACCTAATCTAAGCCCCCTAATAAAATAACAAAGCCCCCCAAAATAAAAAAATGCCCTACCCTATACTAAATTACAAAAGTAATCAGCTCTATTACCTTACCAGCCCTTAAAAGGGCTTTTTGCGGGGGCATGCCCCATAGAAAACAACTCCTTTGCCTGTAAAAAAAAACACAATACCCCCCCCCCCACATTACAACCCAACACCCACATACCCCTACTCTAACCCAAACCCCCCTTAAATAAACCTAACACTACCCCCCTGAAGATCTCCCTACCGTGTCTTCACCCAGCGGGCCGAAGTCTTCATCCGATCGGGCAGAAGAGGACATCCAGACCGGCAGAAGTCTTCATCCAAGTGGGGCAAGAAGAGGTCTTCCATCCATCAGAAGTCTTGATCCAGGCGGCATCTTCTCTGTTCATCCATCCGGAGCGGAGCGGCAGCATCCTGAAGACATCCCACGCAGAGCATCCTCTTCTTTCTTGATCCGACGACTAAGTGACTGTTACTTTAAGTGACGTCATCCAAGATGGCGTCCCTTGAATTCCGATTGGCTGATAGGATTCTATCAGCCAATCAGAATTAAGGTAGGAAAAATCTGATTGGCTGATTCAATCAGCCAATCAGATTCAAGTTCAATCCGATTGGCTTATCCAATCAGCCAATCAGATTGACCTCGCATTCTATTGGCTGATCGGAACAGCCAAGAGAATGCGAGGTCAATCTGATTGGAACAGCCAATAGAATGCGAGGTCAATCTGATTGGCTGATTGGATCAGCCAATCGGATTGAACTTGAATCTGATTGGCTGATTGAATCAGCCAATCAGATTTTTCCTACCTTAATTCCGATTGGCTGATAGAATCCTATCAGCCAATCGGAATTCAAGGGACGCCATCTTAGATGACATCACTTAAAGGTACAGTCACTTAGTCGTCGGATCAAGAAAGAAGAGGATGCTCTGCGTGGGATGTCTTCAGGATGCTGCCGCTCCGCTCCGGATGGATGAACAGAGATCCGACGACTAAGTGACTGTACCTTTAAGTGACGTCATCCAAGATGGCGTCCCTTGAATTCCGATTGGCTGATAGGATTCTATCAGCCAATCAGAATTAAGGTAGGAAAAATCTGATTGGCTGATTCAATCAGCCAATCAGATTCAAGTTCAATCCGATTGGCTGATCCAATCAGCCAATCAGATTGACCTCGCATTCTATTGGCTGATCGGAACAGCCAATAGAATACGAGGTCAATCTGATTGGAACAGCCAATAGAATGCGAGGTCAATCTGATTGGCTGATTGGATCAGCCAATCGGATTGAACTTGAATCTGATTGGCTGATTGAATCAGCCAATCAGATTTTTCCTACCTTAATTCCGATTGGCTGATAGAATCCTATCAGCCAATCGGAATTCAAGGGACGCCATCTTGGATGACGTCACTTAAAGGTACAGTCACTTAGTCGTCGGATCAAGAAAGAAGAGGATGCTCTGCGTGGGATGTCTTCAGGATGCTGCCGCTCCGCTCCGGATGGATGAACAGAGAAGATGCCGCCTGGATCAAGACTTCTGATGGATGGAAGACCTCTTCTTGCCCCGCTTGGATGAAGACTTCTGCCGGTCTGGATGTCCTCTTCTGCCCGATCGGATGAAGACTTCGGCCCGCTGGGTGAAGACACGGTAGAGAGATCTTTTGGGGGGTAGTGTTAGGTTTATTTAAGGGGGGTTTGGGTTAGAGTAGGGGTATGTGGGTGGTGGGTTGTAATGTGGGGGGGGGGTATTGTGTTTTTTTTTACAGGCAAAAGAGCTGTTTTCTTTGGGGCATGCCCCCTGCAAAAGGCCCTTTTAAGGGCTGGTAAGGTAATAGAGCTGATTACTTTTGTAATTTAGTATAGGGTAGGGCATTTTTTTATTTTGGGGGGCTTTGTTATTTTATTAGGGGGCTTAGATTAGGTGTAATTAGTTTAAAATTTTTGTAATTTTTTTTATTTTTTGTAATTTAGTGTTTGTTTTTTTGTACTTTAGTTTAGTTTATTTCATTGTATTTAATTGTAGGTACTTGTAGTTAATTTATTTAATGATAGTGTAGTGTTAGGTTTAATTGTAACTTAGGTTAGGATTTATTTTACAGGTAATTTTGTAATTATTTTAACTAGGTAGCTATTAAACAGTAAATATCTATTTAATAGCTATTGTACCTAGTTAAAATAAATACAAAGTTGCCTGTAAAATAAATATAAATGCTAAAATAGCTACAATGTAACTATTAGTTATATTGTAGCTATATTAGGGTTTATTTTACAGGTAAGTCTTTAGTTTTATATAGGATTCATTTATTTAGTTAATTTAATGACAGTGTAGTGTTAGGTGTAATTGTAACTTAGGTTAGGATTTATTTTACAGGTAAATTTGTATTTATTTTAGCTAGGTAGTTATTAAATAGTTATTAACTATTTAATAGCTATTGTACCTAGTTAAAATAAATACAAAGTTGCCTGTAAAATAAATATAAATCCTAAAATAGCTACAATGTAACTATTAGTTATATTGTAGCTATATTAATAGCTAGTAGGGGGCTTAGATTAGGTGTAATTAGTTTAAAATTATTGTAATATTTTATTATTTTTGGTAATTTAGTGTTTGTTTGTTTTTTTGTACTTTTCTGATGGATGGAAGACCTCTTCTTGCCCCGCTTGGATGAAGACTTCTGCCGGTCTGGATGTCCTCTTCTGCCCCATCGGATGAAGACTTCGGCCCGGCTTGGTGAACACGACTCAAGGTAGGGAGATCTTCAGGGGGGTAGTGTTAGGTTTATTTAAGGGGGGTTTGGGTTAGAGTAGGGGTATGTGGGTGTTGGGTTGTAATGTGGGGGGGGTATTGTGTTTTTTTTTTACAGGCAAAAGAGCTGTTTTCTTTGGGGCATGCCCCCGCAAAAGGCCCTTTTAAGGGCTGGTAAGGTAATAGAGCTGTTAACTTTTGTAATTTAGTATAGGGTAGGGCATTTTTTTATTTTGGGGGGCTTTGTTATTTTATTAGGGGCTTAGATTAGGTGTAATTAGTTTAAAATTCTTGTAATATTTTTTTATTTTTTGTAATTTAGTGGGGGGGTTTTGTACTTTAGTTTAGTTTATTTAATTGTATTTAATTGTAGGTACTTGTAGTTAATTTATTTAATGATAGTGTAGTGTTAGGTTTAATTGTAACTTAGGTTAGGATTTATTTTACAGGTAATTTTGTAATTATTTTAACTAGGTAGCTATTAAATAGTCAATATCTATTTAATAGCTATTGAACCTAGTTAAAATAAATACAAAGTTGCCTGTACAATAAATATAAATGCTAAAATAGCTACAATGTAACTATTAGTTATATTGCAGCTATATTAGGGTTTATTTTACAGGTAAGTCTTTAGTTTTATATAGGATTCATTTATTTAGTTAATTTAATGATAGTGTAGTGTTAGGTGTAATTGTAACTTAGGTTATGATTTATTTTACAGGTAAATTTGTATTTATTTTAGCTAGGTAGTTATTAAATAGTTATTAACTATTTAATAACTATTGTACCTAGTTAAAATAAATACAAAGTTGCCTGTAATAATAAATATAAATCCTGAAATAGCTACAATGTAACTATTAGTTATATTGTAGCTATATTAATAGCTAGTAGGGGGCTTAGATTAGGTGTAATTAGTTTAAAATTATTGTAATATTTTATTATTTTTGGTAATTTAGTGTTTGTTTGTATTTTGGTACCTGTATGATGGATGGAAGACCTCTTCTTGCCCCGCTTGGATGAAGACTTCTGCCGGTCTTGATGTCCTCTTCTGCCCCATCGGATGAAGACTTCGGCCCGGCTGGGTGAACACGACTCAAGGTAGGGAGATCTTCAGGGGGGTAGTGTTAGGTTTATTTAAGGGGGGTTTGGGTTAGAGTAGGGGTATGTGGGTGGTGGGTTGTAATGTGGGGGGGGGGATTGTGTTTTTTTTTTTACAGGCAAAAGAGCTGTTTTCTTTGGGGCATGCCCCGCAAAGGGCCCTGTTCAGGGCTGGTAAGGTAATAGAGCTGTTAACTTTTGTAATTTAGTATAGGGTAGGACATTTTTTTTTTATTTTGGGGGGCTTTGTTATTTTATTAGGGGGCTTAGATTAGGTGTAATTAGTTTAAAATTCTTGTAATATTTTTTTATTTTTTGTAATTTAGTGGGGTTTTTTTTTTGTAATTTAGTGGGGGGTTTTGTACTTTAGTTTATTTAATTGTAGATAATTGTAGGTACTTGTAGTTAATTTATTTAATGATAGTGTAGTGTTAGGTTTAATTGTAACTTAGGTTAGGATTTATTTTACAGGTAATTTTGTAATTATTTTAACTAGGTAGCTATTAATTAGTCAATAACTATTTTATAGCTATTGTACCTAGTTAAAATAAATACAAAGTTGCCTGTAAAATAAATATAAATGCTAAAATAGCTACAATGTAACTATTAGTTATATTGCAGCTATATTAGGGTTTATTTTACAGGTAAATATTTAGTTTTAAATATGATTCATTTATTTAATTAATTAAATGATAGTGTAGTGTTAGGTGTAATTGTAACTTAGGTTAGGATTTATTTTACAGGTAAATTTGTATTTATTTTAGCAAGGTAGTTATTAAATAGTTATTAACTATTTAATAACTATTGTACCTAGTTAAAATAAATACAAAGTTGCCTGTAAAATAAAAATAAATCCTAAAATAGCTACAATGTAACTATTAGTTATATTGCAGCTATCTTAGGGTTTATTTTACAGGTAAGTCTTTAGTTTTAAATAGGATTCATTTATTTAACTATAGTAAACTTATTTCGTTTTATTTAAATTATGTTTAAGTTAGGGGGTGTTAGTGTTAGGGTTAGACTTAGGTTTAGGGGTTAATAACCTTATTATAGTAGCGGCGACGTTGGGGGCGGGAGATTAGGGGTTAATAATTGTAGGTAGGTGGCGGCGATGTTAGGGAGGGCAGATTAGGGGTTAATAAAATGTATTATAGTGTTTGCGAGGCGGGAGTGCGGCGGTTTAGGGGTTAATACATTTATTATAGTGGCGACGATTTGCGGTCGGCAGATTAGGGGTTAATAACTATAATGTAGGGGTCGGCGGTGTTAGGGACACCAGATTAGGGGTTAATAGCTATAATGTAGGCGGCGGCGATATCCGGTCGGCAGATTAGGGGTTAATACTTGTAGTTAGATTGCGGCGACGTTGGGGGGGCAGATTAGGGGTTAATAACTATAATGTAGGGGTCGGCGGTGTTAGGGACACCAGATTAGGGGTTAATAGCTATAATGTAGGCGGCGGCGATATCGGGTCGGCAGATTAGGGGTTAATACTTGTAGTTAGATTGCGGCGACGTTGGCGGGGGCAGATTAGGGGTTAATAACTATAATGTAGGGGTCGGCGGTGTTAGGGACAGCAGATTAGGGGTTAATAGCTATAATGTAGGTGGCAGCGATATTCGGTCGGCAGATTAGGGGTTAATAAAATAATGCAGGTATCAGCGACAGCGGGGGCGGCAGATTAGGGGTTAATAAGTGTTAGATTAGGGGTGTTTAGAGACTCGGGGTACATGTTAGGGAGGGTGTTAGGTGCAGACTTAGGCCTAGATTTAGAGTTCGGCGGTAAAAGGGCTGTTAACGCTCCGCGGGTTTTTTTCTGGCCGCACCATAAATTTAACTCTGGTATCGAGAGTTCAAACAAATGCTGCGTTAGGCTCCAAAAAAGGAGCGTAGAGCATTTTTACCGCAAATGCAACTCTCGATACCAGAGCTGCTTACGGACGCGGCCGGCATCAAAAACGTGCTCGTGCACGATTCTCCCATAGGAAACAATGGGGCTGTTTGAGCTGAAAAAAACCTAACACCTGCAAAAAAGCAGCGTTCAGCTCCTAACGCAGCTCCATTGTTTCCTATGGGGAAACACTTCCTACGTCTGCACCTAACACTCTAACATGTACCCCGAGTCTAAACACCCCTAGCCTTACACTTATTAACCCCTAATCTGCCGCCCACGCTATCGCTGACCCCTGCATTACACTTTTAACCCCTAATCTGCCGCTCCGTAAAACGCCGCCACCTACGTTATCCCTATGTACCCCTAATCTGCTGCCCTAACATCGCCGACCCCTATGTTATATTTATTAACCCCTAATCTGCCCCCCACAACGTCGCCGACACCTGCCTACACTTATTAACCCCTAATCTGCCGAGCGGACCTGAGCGCTACTATAATAAAGTTATTAACCCCTAATCCGCCTCACTAACCCTATCATAAATAGTATTAACCCCTAATCTGCCCTCCCTAACATCGCCGACACCTACCTTCAATTATTAACCCCTAAACTTCCGATCGGAGCTCACCGCTATTCTAATAAATGGATTAACCCCTAAAGCTAAGTCTAACCCTAACACTAACACCCCCCTAAGTTAAATATAATTTTTATCTAACGAAATAAATTAACTCTTATTAAATAACTTATTCCTATTTAAAGATAAATACTTACCTGTAAAATAAATCCTAATATAGCTACAATATAAATTATAATTATATTATAGCTATTTTAGGATTAATATTTATTTTACAGGCAACTTTGTAATTATTTTAACCAGGTACAATAGCTATTAAATAGTTAAGAACTATTTAATAGTTACCTAGTTAAAATAATAACAAATTTACCTGTAAAATAAATCCTAACCTAAGTTATAATTAAACCTAACACTACCCTATCAATAAAATAATTAAATAAACTAATTGAGCTCGCATTCTAAATCAGATTGAGCTCTCATTCTATTGGCTGATCGGAACAGCCAATAGAATGCGAGCTCAATCTGATTGGCTGATTGGATCAGCCAATCGGATTGAACTTGATTCTGATTGGCTGATTCCATCAGCCAATCAGAAAATTCCTACCTTAATTCCGATTGGCTGATAGAATCCTATCAGCCAATCGGAATTCGAGGGACGCCATCTTGGATGACGTCCCTTAAAGGGACCGTCATTAGTCGGGAGACATCGGAAGAAGAGGATGGATCCGCGTCGCCTGCTTCAAGATGGACCCGCTCCGCACCGGATGGAAGAAGATCGAAGATGCCGCTTGGAGAAGATGTTTGCCGGTCCGGATGTCCTCTTCTTGCCGGATAGGAGGAAGACTTTGGAGCACCGGATTATGGATCGCCAACCCCCGCTTGGGTTGGATGAAGATCTTGGAGCCAGGACGGATCGGTGATACCTGGATGGTGAAGACAAGGTAGGAAGATCTTCAGGGGCTTAGTGTTAGGTTTATTTAAGGGGGGTTTGGGTTAGATTAGGGGTATGTGGGTGGTGGGTTGTAATGTTGGGGGGGGGGTATTGTATTTATTCTTTTACAGGCAAAAGAGCTGAAATTCTTGGGGCATGCCCCGCAAAGGGCCCTGTTCAGGGCTGGTAAGGTAAAAGAGCTTGTAACTTTTTTAATTTAGAATAGGGTAGGGAATTTTTTATTTTGGGGGGCTTTGTTATTTTATTAGGGGGCTTAGAGTAGGTGTAATTAGTTTAAAATTGTTGTAATATTTTTCTTATGTTGGTAAATATTTTTTTATTTTCTGTAACTTAGTTCTTTTTTATTTTTTGTACTTTAGCTAGTTTATTTAATTGTATTTATTTGTAGCAATTGTGTTTAATTTATTTATTGATAGTGTAGTGTTAGGTTAATTGTAGGTAATTGTAGGTAGTTTATTTAATTATTTTATTGATAGGGTAGTGTTAGGTTTAATTATAACTTAGGTTAGGATTTATTTTACAGGTAAATTTGTTATTATTTTAACTAGGTAACTATTAAATAGTTCTTAACTATTTAATAGCTATTGTACCTGGTTAAAATAATTACAAAGTTGCCTGTAAAATAAATATTAATCCTAAAATAGCTGCAATATAATTATTCGTTATATTGTAGCTATATTAGGATTTATTTTACAGGTAAGTATTTAGCTTTAAATAGGAATAAGTTATTTAATAAGAGTTAATTTATTTCGTTAGATAAAAATTATATTTAACTTAGGGGGGTGTTAGTGTTAGGGTTAGACTTAGCTTTAGGGGTTAATCCATTTATTAGAATAGCGGTGAGCTCCGATCGGAAGTTTAGGGGTTAATAATTGAAGGTAGGTGTCGGCGATGTTAGGGAGGGCAGATTAGGGGTTAATACTATTTATTATAGGGTTAGTGAGGCGGATTAGGGGTTAATAACTTTATTATAGTAGCGCTCAGGTCCGCTCGGCAGATTAGGGGTTAATAAGTGTAGGCAGGTGTCGGCGACGTTGTGGGGGGCAGATTAGGGGTTAATAAATATAATATAGGGGTCGGCGATGTTAGGGGCAGCAGATTAGGGGTACATAGGGATAACGTAGGTGGCGGCGATTTGCGGTCGGAAGATTAGGGGTTAATTATTGTAAGTAGCTGGCGGCGACGTTGTGGGGGGCAGGTTAGGGGTGAATAAATATAATATAGGGGTCGGCGGGGTTAGGGGCAGCAGATTAGGGGTACATAAATATAACGTAGGTGGCGGTCGGCAGATTAGGGGTTAAAAATTTTAATCGAGTGGCGGCGGTGTGGGGGGACCTCGGTTTAGGGGTACTTAGGTAGTTTATGGGTGTTAGTGTACTTTAGGGTACAGTAGTTAAGAGCTTTATAAACCGGCATTAGCCAGAAAGCTCTTAACTCCTGCTATTTTCAGGCGGCTGGAATCTTGTCGTTAGAGCTCTAACGCTCACTGCAGAAACGACTCTAAATACCTGCGTTAGAAAGATCCCATTGAAAAGATAGGCTACGCAAATGGCGTAGGGGGATCTGCGGTATGGAAAAGTCGCGGCTGAAAAGTGAGCGTTAGACCCTTTAATCACTGACTCCAAATACCAGCGGGCGCCTAAAACCAGCGTTAGGAGCCTCTAACGCTGGTTTTGACGGCTACCGCCGAACTCTAAATCTAGGCCTTAGTGTTTCCCCATAGGAAACAATGGGGCTGCGGTGTTAGTTTTTTTTCAGCCGAAACTCCCATTGTTTCCTATGGGGAAATGCCGAATTTTACCGAGCTAATTCGGATTTATTCGGAGATACGACAGCTATTTCGGATTCATTCGGTAGATTCGGAAGTATTTTAATTCGGTAATCCGAATCGATCCGAATCTCCGAATTTACAGAATTTTCCGAATTTCCGAATAAATCCGAAACGAACCGCACATGTCTAATATATATATATATATATATATATATATATATATATATATATGTTTTGTTTATTTGCAAGTGGATGTGTGCCAATACCCTTGGTTTTGTGAAATTATTTGGTCTAATTGACTCCCAAAGATGTATTTAAACTCCTTTTGTAAGGTGTGCTAAATCAAACTTTGTGTTTTTTTATTTAAAAAGAGATTCTGACAGTTCTTCTCCTTATTATAACTTCCCAAAGTTGATATAGACAAGCTTGATGGTCTTTCTTGACCATTTACCTTGGAAGAATATAGTTAACAATTAGATTCCTGAATGCCAATAAACACCTGTTTAAGATAAGACAGGTCTATTTTTACAAAACATTTCCCACAGAAGTCTGATCTTCTCATGATTTGTAACAGTGCCTTTCAGGAAGATTATTCCATAAAGAATACCTTGAGGTCTTTTTTACAAAACATTTCCCACAGAAGTCTGATCTTCTCATGATTTGTAACAGTGCCTTTCAGGAAGATTATTCCATAAAGAATACCTTGAGGCATCCATTTTAGAAATAATAAAAACTTGTGTAGACCCATTAACATAAAAGATTATAGGCCAATTTCTTTGATACCTTGATATATTAACTGCTATGCTAAGATTTTAGCACACTATTATATTGCATGTTCTACCAAATGTAGTAAATCCTAATCAATGAATGTTTGTTTACGGTAATATAAGAATTCTTTGTTTTCCCTCAGCTAAAATATGGGGTCTGAGTTTTTGGTTTCTTGTAAGGACACTTGTTAATTTTTACCCTCATGACCTAGCAACTGTGCATATGCATGGCATACCCAAAATAATGGTCTTTTGAAGAAGATGTAGCTACCTTTTTATCTAATCCAGTGTCTTTATAGTCAAAGCTTTTATAAACTAGAAAGCAAACTAGGTGAGAACATTTTGCCCCTCAGAATTAAAAAAAACAAAAACAAAAAAAAAATTTACTCTGGATTTTAAGTATTCTGTTAAAATTATAATAAAACATTATTCTCCTCTGTTATTTATTACTGACTTAAATACACAAAACATAGGTGTGATTCCCCTATATGCTGGTGCTTATGCTGAGGTAGAGAGGAAGTACTTTTACAAATATGGCAGGCTTGCCAGATTACAAAAGATCTCAGGAGTTTTTTTTTTTTTTTGTGTTTTTTTTTTTTTTTTGTGCGTCTTATTATGTATCTATTAAGAAACTTCCCTAGAATCCATTGGTTGGGTCATATTACCACAACCTCAATAATTTGAATAAACTTCAAAGATACTGTAATGTGTCTATTTTTACCAGTAAAAGTTCATTTTAACTAGTGCATGACTACAAGCTATGATTACGGCTAATGCCAAAACACGTTAGCTGGATCTGCACCTTCCTTCTGTTTTAGACATGGTGCAATACCAGTGTTTTTACCTTGCTGTTCTACCCAATAACAGTTCATTTTTACAGACTTTTTTGCCTGGTGCTCCCTACTGTTTTTGATGGTACAAGTTTACCTTATCTACTTTGAAACATATAGCATCAATTATTGAATACATAACACATATAACTACTCCTTTGAAAGGAAAAATATCTAGGCTTGTTCATTTGTTTCATTACAAATTAAAAATAAAACAAATATCAGAACAAATGCACCCACTAAATTCAAAGAAAACCTTTAGGGGTTAAATACTTACCTCTAGCGTGCTTGAGAGTCGTGTTAATCCCAACACTTCTGAACAGAGCTGTGCTAACAGAAGGAAAAGGTCCTTTAGCGCAGGCTCTGGGATCCGCCACGCTAAGCCTCCTATTGACGTGGCCTGGGGTTCTGTGAAAAAGGATCGGCATTAGCGTGGCTCTCCAGCATGCTACAAGTCAGTTTAATGCTACAAGTGACCTTTTAAAAAAAAACTAATGAAAATGTTCCACAACTATTCAGTATTTGTTTATTTTAAAATGAAATGAATACCAAATAGTGCAGTAAACAAATATTTGGAAAATTAGTTTTTCTCAATATTCGTTCCAAAAGATTCAGACAAACCAAGGCCTTGATTTGGAGTTTGGCGGTAGCCGTGAAAACCAGCGTTAGATGCTCCTAACGCTGGTTTTAGGCTACCGCCAGTATTTGGAGTCATTCAAAAAAGGGTCTAACGCTCACTTTTCAGCCGCGACTTTTCCATACCGCAGATCACCTTACGTCAATTGCGTATCCTATCTTTTCAATGGGATCTTTCTAACTCCGGTATTTAGAGTCTTGGCTGAAGTGAGCGTTAGAAATCTAACGACAAAACTCCAGCCGCAGAAAAAAGTCAGTAGTTAAGAGCTTTCTGGGCTAACGCCGGTTTATAAAGCTCTTAACTACTGTGCTCTAAAGTACACTAACACCCATAAACTACCTATGTATCCCTAAACCGAGGCCCCCCCACATCGCCGACACTCGATTAAATTTTTTTAACCCCTAATCTGCCCGACCGCCACCTACGTTATACTTATGTACCCCTAATCTGCTGCCCCTAACACCGCCGACCCCTATATTATATTTATTAATCCCTAACCTGCCCCCCACTACGTCGCAGCCAGCTACCTACAATAATTAACCCCTAATCTGCCGACCGCAAAGAGCTGCCACCTACATTATAGCTATGTACCCCTAATCTGCTGCCCCTAACACCGCCGACCCCTATATTATATTTATTAACCCCTAATCTGCCCCCCACAACGTCGCCTCCACCTGCCTACACTTATTAACCCCTAATCTGCCGAGCGGACCGCACCGCTATCATTATAAAGTTATTAACCCCTAATCCGCCTCACTAACCCTATAATAAATAGTATTAACCCCTAATTTGCCCTCCCTAACATCGCCGACACCTAACTTCAAACATTAACCCCTAATCTGCCGACTGGAGCTCACCGCTATTCTAATAAATGTATTAACCCCTAAAGCTAAGTCTAACCCTAACACTAACACCCCCCTAAATTAAATATAATTTTAATCTAACGAAATTAATTAACTCTTCTTAAATAAATTATTCCTATTTAAAGCTAAATACTTACCTGTAAAATAAATCCTAATATAGCTACAATATAAATTATATTCATATTATAGCTATTTTAGGATTAATATTTATTTTTCAGGTAACTTTGTATTTATTTTAACCAGGTACAATAGCTATTAAATAGTTAAGAACTATTTAATAGCTAAAATAGTTAAAATAATTACAAATTTACCTGTAAAATAAATCCTAACCTAAGTTACAATTAAACCTAACACTACACTATCAATAAATAAATTAAATAAAATACCTATAATTATCTACAATTAAACCTAACACTACACTATCAATAAATAAATTAAATACAATTCCTACAAATAAATACAATGAAATAAACTAACTAAAGTACAAAAAATAAAAAAGAACTAAGTTACAAAAAATAAAAAAATATTTACAAACATTAGAAATATATTACAACAATGTTAAACTAATTACACCTACTCTAAGCCCCCTAATAAAATAACAAAGCCCCCAAAAATAAAAAAAATGCCCTACCCTATTCTAAATTACTAAAGTTCAAAGCTCTTTTACCTTACCAGCCCTGAACAGGGCCCTTTGCGGGGCATGCCCCAAGAAGTTCAGCTCTTTTGCCTGTAAAAAAAAACCCATACAATACCCCCCCAACATTACAACCCACCACCCACATACCCCTAATCTAACCCAAACCCCCCTTAAATAAACCTAACACTAAGCCCCTGAAGATCTCCCTACCCTGAGTCGTCTTCACCCAGCCGAGCCAAATTCTTCATCCAAGCGGAGCAAGAAGAGGTCCTCCATCTGATTGAAGTCTTCATCCAAGCGGAATCTTCTATCGTCATCCATCCCGAGCGGAGTGGCAGCATCCTGAAGACCTCCGACGCGGAACATCCATCCTGGCCGACGACTGAACGACGAATGACGGTTCCTTTAAATGACGTCATCCAAGATGGTGTCCCTCGAATTCCGATTGGCTGATAGGATTCTATCAGCCAATTGGAATTAAGGTAGGAATATTCTGATTGGCTGATGGAATCAGCCAATCAGAATCAAGTTCAATCCGATTGGCTGATCCAATCAGCCAATCAGATTGAGCTTGCATTCTATTGGCTGTTCCGATCAGCCAATCGGATCAACTTGATTCTGATTGGCTGATTCCATCAGCCAATCAGAATATTCCTACCTTAATTCCGATTGGCTGATAGAATCCTATCATCCAATCGTAATTCGAGGGATGCCATCTTGGATGATGTCATTTAAAGGAACCGTCATTCGTCGTTCAGTCGTCGGCCAGGATGGATGTTCCGCGTTGGAGGTCTTCAGGATGCTGCCGCTCCGCTCCGGATGGATGACGATAGAAGATTCCACTTGGATGAAGAATTCAATCGGATGGAAGACCTCTTCTGCCCCGCTTGGATGAAGACTTCTACCGGATGGAGGACCTCTTCTTGCTCCGCTTGGATGAAGAATTTGGCTCTGCTGGGTGAAGACGACTCATGGTAGGGAGATCTTCAGGGGCTTAGTGTTAGGTTTATTTAAGGGGGGTTTGGGTTAGATTAGGGGTATGTGGGTGGTGGGTTGTAATGTTGGGAGGGTATTGTATGTTTTTTTTTACAGGCAAAAGAGCTGAACTTCTTGGGGCATGCCCCGCAAAGGGCCCTGTTCAGGGCTGGTAAGGTAAAAGAGCTTTGAACTTTAGTAATTTAGAATAAGGTAGGGCATTTTTTTATTTTGGGGGTCTTTGTTATTTTATTGGGGGGCTTAGAGTAGGTGTAATTAGTTTAAAATTGTTGTAATATATTTCTAATGTTTGTAAATATTTTTTATTTTTTGTAACTTAGTTCTTTTTTATTTTTTGTACTTTAGTTAGTTTATTTCATTGTATTTATTTGTAGGAATTGTATTTAATTTATTTATTGATAGTGTAGTGTTAGGTTTAATTGTAGATAATTATAGGTATTTTATTTAATTTATTTATTGATAGTGTAGTGTTAGGTTTAATTGTAACTTAGGTTAGGATTTATTTTACAGGTAAATTAGTAATTATTTTAACTATTTTAGCTATTAAATAGTTCTTAACTATTTAATAGCTATTGTACCTGGTTAAAATAAATACAAAGTTACCTGTAAAATAAATATTAATCCTAAAATAGCTATAATATAAATATAATTTATATTGTAGCTATATTAGGATTTATTTTACAGGTAAGTATTTAGCTTTAAATAGGAATAATTTATTTAAGAAGAGTTAATTAATTTCGTTAGATTAAAATTATATTTAATTTAGGGGGGTGTTAGTGTTAGGGTTAGACTTAGCTTTAGGGGTTAATACATTTATTAGAATAGCGGTGAGCTCCAGTCGGCAGATTAGGGGTTAATGTTTGAAGTTAGGTGTCGGCGATGTTAGGGAGGGCAGATTAGGGGTTAATACTATTTATTATAGGGTTAGTGAGGCGGATTAGGGGTTAATAACTTTATAATAATAGCGGTGCGGTCCGCTCGGCAGATTAGGGGTTAATAAGTGTAGGCAGGTGGAGGCGACATTGTGGGGGGCAGATTAGGCGTTAATAAATATAATATAGGGGTCGGCGGTGTTAGGGGCAGCAGATTAGGGGTACATAGGGATAATGTAAGTAGCTGCGGTTTACGGAGCTGCAGATTAGGGGTTAATAATAATTTGCAGGGGTCAGCGATAGCGGGGGCGGCAGAATAGGGGTTAATAAGTGTAAGGTTAGGGGTGTTTAGACTCGGGGTACATGTTAGGGTGTTAGGTGCAGACGTAGGAAGTGTTTCCCCATAGGAAACAATGAGGCTGCGTTAGGAGCTGAACGCGGCTTTTTTGCAGGTGTTAGGTTTTTTTTCAGCTCAAACAGCCCCATTGTTTCCTATAAGGGAATCAAGCACAAGCACGTTTTTGAGGCTGGCCGCGTCCGTAAGCAACTCTGGTATCGAGAGTTGAAGTTGCGTTAAATATGCTCTACGCTCCTTTTTTGGAGCCTAACCCAGCCTTTCTGTGGACTCTCAATACCAGAGTTATTTTAAAGGTGCGGCCACAAAAAAGCCAGCGTTAGCTACGCAGGTTTTTACCGACAAAACTCTAAATCTAGTTATCTATAAGTTATTTGCTGGTGCACAAGTATTAATAACTAATAATATATCCTTGTGTAAGGATATTTGAAGACATTGGGCTACAAGGTTACGTTTCAAAGACAGAATAACAATTTTAAAATGCAATTGTCCCCTTTTCTTCTGCTCTTTCCCACTTCCCACCCTCTTCCTCTCTATATCATGTTTTTTACATAGACTTGAATCAAGCCTGACCCAGTGATTTATATGTTTGACTCATATGACCCCCTTCCAGTCATTGTACTGATTGGGAATATGAAGCCTTCTAGTAGAATTGGTGTTATCTTATGTTTGAAAGGGAAATAGATAAGAGTTGCAAGTTCACTTGCTCATATCTTTGTATTATACTTGGCGTACTAGAGATTAAGCTGTAATTGAAATGTATTATTGAATGTGGGTTATATATCTCTGTCTATTCTTTGATTTATAGGAACTTATTTCTGCTAGAATCATATTTAATTATCAGTGTATATATCTAGCTACTGTAGTCATATTTAAAATGTATGTAACTCTGCAACTTAAAGTTTACGTTAAGAGTGTTATGCAATTGAACCAATGCAAATGTGTGCCCGACATTATTTGTTATTATTTATTTAAATTCTAAATAAAATTTGTTGTTATTGCATTTGTCCTGTTTCTGTGTTTTTATTCTTTAATGAATGGGTGATTATTAAATGATAGATCCTTCTTTCTTGCCATCCATCCACCCTTCACATATTTGAAAATCCTAAAAGACCAGTGTTAAACTATATTTTGAATATTTGAATCTGGATCTTGAAAGTTCTATATATAAGTTGTTACTATTATTGTTGTCATTATTGTTAGTATTACTATTATTATTATTACTTTTATTAATGTATTGTTTGTGCTGGTATCAGACGTAAGGAGCTTGTTTTATTAGGTAGTTCCTGTATACAAAAAGGTGCTAATGGTATTTGTCTGTTAAAGGGACAGTCAACATCAGAATTTTTGTTTTGTTGAAAGATAATCCATGTATTACCCATCCCCCAGTTTTGCACAACCAACAATGTTATAGAAATACACTTTTTACCTCTGTGATTACCTTGTATCTATGCCTCTGCAAACTGCCCCCTTATTTCACTTCTTTTGACAGACTTTTAGCCAATCAGTGCTATCTCTAGGGTAACTTCACGTACATAAGCTCAATGTTATCTATATGAAACACATGAACTAATGCCATCTAGTGGTTGAAATGCATTCAGATTAGTGGCAGTCTTCAAGGTCTAAGAAATTTAAATATGAACCTCCTAGGTTTAGCTTTCAACTAAGAATACCAAGAGAACAAAGCAAAATTTGTGACAAAAGTAAATTGGAAAGTTGTTTAAAATTACATTCCCTAATTAAATCATGAAAGTTTTTTTTGGACTTGACTGTCCCTTTAAGCATAATGGCTAGTTATTGGATTAAAGTACTGTTCAGTTGTTAAATCAAAGAAGGCAATGATAGATACAGCAGACAGTTGCCAATAGCAGGAACCGTAGACTCTGGGCTGGATGCTAGACAGAGCCAGACATGCAGGCAGGTACCTTGACTGAGGCAGAATAAAGGAAGGCTCTGTGGCTGAGACAGGATCTGGATATCAGGAAGGCTCTGTGGCTGAGACAGTATCAGGATACCAGGCAGGCTAATACAGGAATTCCACTGTGCAATCTGTAAAACCTGGCTGGGTTGGACAAAAGGCCAAGGCTGGGATAAGGTATTGCCCACATCTGGGTTAAACTATTGCCCAATGCTGTAGCTAGGAAGAGGTGCATGGCAGAGAGGTCAATAATGTCCAGGCAATACCAGTGCAGAATCAACAAACAATAGGCAGAACTAATTCCAAGCAGGAGGTCAAAATACCAGTGTATCAAAAGGCTAGGCAGTGCAACAAAAGGAGAAATCCAAGGGCAGAGTCTGAAGAGCAGTCCATTTTTTGTAGAATTAAATATTGTTTCTTCACATATTAAATTTAAGATTTCTTGTAGTATATATAAAGATGGAATTGAGTTTAAAACTGATTCATATAGAAAAGTTACTGACAGGAATAGTCTTTTACATTATGATAGTGCAGACATCCTCCAGCTTTATTGAAGATTCTCCCCAAAAGTCAGTTGATGAGGTTAAAAAATATTGTCACTGATGAGAAATGAATAGACCTTAGAATGCAGGAGATGGGTAAATATCCGGTGGATATTGAGTCAGTAAAAAAAAATCCCTAAAGAATATCTGATGGGTGGTCACACCAGAAAGAATGAGAAGGGTGAATGTTTGATGTTTGTTGCTGAATAGAAACTATTAAGTAGAGATATTATTAAAATTATTAACAACATTTGGCCTATACTATGTGGATGTAATACTGAGATTCTATCATTTAAGGAGAGACCCATACCTGCATTTAAAGATAGTAAAAATGTGAGGGACCAATTGACACAGGCAGATATTGGACCTGGTTAAACAGAGTTTTCTAGGGACACCTAGACATGGGTGTTTCCCATGTCTAGGATGTTGTAACTGAAATAGACTGATTAGGAGTGAGTATTTTTTTTACCTTAAAACTGGTCAGAGGTTTAAAATTAATAGTTTATTTACTTGCAATGCAGATCATATAGTGTATTTGATCAAATGTCCTTATGTAAAAACGTATAAAGGTCAATCAACAAGGAAGATAAGAGCAAGAATTACTGAGTACATGTTCCAATATATGCACTGAAATAAACAGACCCCCATATCTAGCCTATTTTTGGAAGCAGGTCACAATATTGATTGAACAGATTTAGAGACCTAGACGTGGAGGAAATTGAAAAAGATTACTGAAACATTTTGGATATTTAAATTGAATGCATTATATCCTATAGGCATGAATAAAGAAATTGATTGTCTCCATATTTGTATTTACTTTGCATATGATTTTTTTTGTATATAATTGTGAGCTTGCACTATATCTGATTAAGGTTAGAGGGATATATGCATATGTATGATGTTTGTATTGTGAATAAACACTAGGGGTGCTGTTTATAGATATGTTGGTGTATAAGATAAAGGGTTAACTACCTGTGCAATTAATTAGCCCCTCCTCTACGTTTTTTAAAAATGTACAATGTACACTTGTGTAATATACAAAATGATTAAGATCAGATTGACAGAAACATCATTGTCTTTTCATATGCTGTTCTAATAACAAAGGAATTGTGAAATAGTTTGAGGTGCTGCTGCAGCACCCCAAAAGATATCAGAATGAGCCAATGCCCTCCAGTGTTGCAGGGGAAAACTGCACGCCCCAAAACAGAGACCCAGGTTCAAACCTGGGCACAGGCATGACAGTTATTATTGTTATAACTTATAATTATTATTATCTATACATTTCTAGATTTTTTTTTCCTTATTGCTACTCAAATTTGGCTACAGTTATATACTGTACAGTTTACTTGTCTCAAGTTTTTTTGTTTAAAGATTCAGATTAGACTACACCATTTTAAACAACTTTACTTTTATCTAATTTGCTTTATTCTCTTGGTATCCTTGGTTGAATATCATACCTAGGTGTGCTCAGTAGCTGGGATCTAACTGATGATTGGTGACAGCACATATATACCTCTTGTGCTTGGCTTACCAATGTGTTCAGCTAGTTCCCAGTAGGACATTTCTGATTCTTCAAAATTGGTAATAAAAGTAAATGGTAATAGAACTAAGTTGTTTGCAAATGTATGCTCTATCTGAACTCTGAAAGAAAAATGTAGGGTTTCATGGCCTTTTAAAGGGAGAATACACTAAGGGCCAAATTACAAGTGGAGTGCTATTTAATGCTCCGGATCAGGCATTAACTGCGCTAGAAGTAAGCTACAAAAAGGCTCATTGCTTGAGCACTAACCTGACAATCCGCTGAGCTAAAGCTGAATGTGCATTAGGAATACTTCACATTCCTTTGCTCATCACATAGAAGAAAATGTTCTCTTTAATTTTGAATATATATATATATATATATATATTTATCTATTCCTATATATCTATAAGAAGACAAAGAAATATATATATTTTATATATATATATATATATAAACATGTAGAGATAGGTACACTCCCACTAACAAGCTTCAAATGCCAGGGTGCTAGGAGTAGTAGATAGAGCTGAAGGACGAAGCACTCTCTGCTCTTATCAAGTGTACAACTTTACAATTTTATTTACAGTGAACACCCGAAACGTCACTGTAAATAAAATTGTGTTGTACACTTGATAAGAGTGATTCGTCCTTCATCTCTCTCCCTCTCTCTCTCTCTCTCTTCTCTCTCTTCTCTCTCTCTCTCTCTCTCTCTCTCTCTCTTTCTCTCTCTCTCTCTCATATATAAAATATACAGGCCACATTTGCTGGGTTTTAGAAAAACTTCAATACTTCTTTGTTCTGGTATTCTTACCAGAATAAAGAAGTAGTGAAGTTTATCTGAAACCCAGCGAGTGCGGTCTGTATATTTTCTATTTATTGCCCCTGCCGGCACCCTGGTTTTTGTCATTTTTGGTTAGTGAAGTGCAGTTCCTAACATTTCTGTATACAACGAGCATAGGAATTAAAAAGATTTCTATTCCAAACACATTTTAAACATGTTAAAAATTAATAAAATTATATTGCATAGTTCAAGGTATTTACAGTATGTGTATGCACATACATATTTACACATATGAACACATAAATACACATGTACACACATATATATACACATATAGACATTGAAAGGGATCCAAAGTATACATATATATATATAAAATTTCCCTTTTTAACCATTTTAAAGCCTTTTTTTCAATATTTTTATTAAAAAGTGTATATATAAGTAATTTTAATATGTTTTTTTATGTGTTTCCACTTTTGCTTGAGCGCAACCTATAACTTTTAACTTTTAATATAAGCGCTATTTAGAGAGGTTGTGATATCCATTGAAAGTACAGGTTGCACTAGAGCGTTGTCGACCACACTAAACATTCTCTGGTAAATTGGATTTATCATGAACTTGTAATATCAAGTTGCGTGCCAATGTTAGCGTGCCACTTGTAATCTGGCCATAATATAGAAATGAATGAAAGTGTGTCTGGATTCAAATTATGTTTTATATTGATTTGATATGGTCTGTTTAATATGTAGTTATTTTTGTATTCCAAAGAAAAACTAAACCTTTATTCATATATTAAAATATACCGACAATTTTAACAGTACTTTCCATTGGTACATTCACATTAATACAGTAAAAAGGACCAAACTTCATTTTATTCATTGCAAGGTCATGTTTTCTTCTTGCAAGCAATGTTAATTTTTAGCTCAGCAATATTCATGATCAGGAAATTATGATGAATTGTCACAAAAGTAGTGTCAGCAGAAAAGCTTGAAAGAAGGTGAAAGAATGATTGCAACTTTAAAAAGCACCAAATTTAAAATTTACTGCCAGAGATTCACCAACCATTAAGCAACTTTAACATATTATAGAAGAAGGTTTTATAATATGAATATTTTAAGGTATCTGCAATCTAAAATATATTTCTCCAGTTTTCATGGTGAATGAATCCTTAATTTGATTTTAATAAAATAGTATGATTTATTCCATGATATAATAATAATTCATGTAAAAACTTTTTAAAGGGTAATAAAATTAATTTGCAGCGTAGATTTTTTCCCCCTAAATTTTAATAAAACTAGACCATTGTGCACCTCAAGCATTTTTTGGCACAATGTACATTATCTTTTTATCTATGGAAAACCTACCATACCATTAGAATAGGTAAATAGAATTTAAAAAAACAAACAAAAAAAACAATTACATCTTTAGCAGTTTACATCTAGTTTTTAAAGCTCTTCAAATGTAACCCAGACTGTTTTTGTAAATAATTTTCTTTATATGTATTTAAAATAATATCTTATTGGTGAAGACTATTTTATTTATTTATATATTTATTTAATATACTTATTAGCAAATAAAATTACTGTGTTAATTTAAGGGAAGTGCCACTTGAACGTAATTCAGCATATCTGTAAAAATCTGACTAGAAAACATCACATTAACATCTCTATGCAAAATAAAGGAAGATGTTTTACCTCAAAATGGCCTCAGTAGCCACATCAAACTGTAAAGAGATTTTAAGCAGCCAATTAGGATATTTGTCCCAGGACCTGCAAAGGAGCATGCATTTTGCATGTGCACACACAGTCATGTTATTTCCCTCCTCAGTTTAATAAAAGTTACTATAAAATCTTGTAAGGTTATGGTAAAATACTGCAAGATCATAGTAAAGAAGAGTGTGAACGTAGTACTTATGGTGCAGTTTGGCTATAATTTTTACTGTCATGCAAATGACAGTTAAAAGACTAGCTGAAGTATAACTGTT